>NW_022196911.1:36345806-36376330 GCF_008632895.1 Mastomys coucha | reverse complement strand
TCACACTTGCAAAGCTGGGGCTCCACCACTGTCCCTGGCCTTTGCACGGCTGACAGACATCCAAACTGGGATCCTCACACTTGCAAAGCTGGGGCTCCACCACTGTCCCTGCAGCCTCTGCTTTCTAATGTTGGGCCTTGTGACTGATTGGTTGATTCATAGTTAGCTCTACACTGGGAGGATTTGTTTGTTTGCTTGATTCTGGCTTTTGGTAGTCACCCAGAGAAACATCTAGTTCAGAACTTGCTTCGAGGGAATGCTTGCATACACACTGCCTGCTGGCATTCTTATTCATTTCCATGGGTTATGCTGAGAAACATTAGCAAGGGATTGTTCTGCCTCAATCAAAGGAACAGGCAGTTCAGTTTAATTTAGAAGATCATAAAGTACTGTACAGAAACAGAAGAGAAAGAAGACAGAAACTGGCAAATGAGTTTTTAACTGCAGACTGGACAAGCTTGTGATTTATGATAGGCCCACAATCAGAATTTACTCCCAGGAGCTAACAAATGGCATGCACACCCACAAATCAAGCCTCACTCCCTGTGTCCTGCCCAGCTCAAAGCAGACATTCTTAATCCCCTGACTTTCACTCCACTCTGCAATATAATTTGCAAATTGGCAATAAAGTCTGCCCTAAAGTGCTTTACATCTGCAGTTAGCCATAATAATGCAGATGCTGTGCCTCATTACACAATCTGATACACCTATTTCTAGTGGTTGATTTTACGTGTTATTATAGACTCAATATTATTCCAAGAGCTAAGATTAAATCAGTGCCTTAGCAAAGGTTCATAGGTTTATATCTTTTCTGGGTGGGACTTGATTGGGATTCCTTGAATTGTAGTGAGAAACCAAAGGATACAATCCTCATTTCCCATATGCCGCCTTAAAGAGACTATATTAACCATTAATATTCCTATTACAAATCTACTGTATGGATAATGATTCTTTTTTCTTTGCAATTCATTTATTTATGTTTAATAATTTCCTTCCATTATCTAAACTCAATTTTCTAGATATTTTCTTTTATAAAAATGAGATCGTATTTTACAAGCTTTTCTGTATCTTGTTTTTCTCATCCTATAACATGTGGAAATTCCCTCTGGTTACTTGTTATGAGTCCTACTCTATTTCACCTAGTGGGTACATAATATCACACAAGATGAATATTCCACAGTACATTCAGTATTTCCTAATGGTAGACATCCATCCTGTCTCTGCTTTTGCCCAATTAACATTGTTGTAAATACCCTTAATTCATATCCCTAGGCCTGGTGCTTTTCTTTCTTTCTTTTTTTTTATTACACATTTTCTTTATTTACATTTCAAATGATATTGTCTCTCCTGGTTACCCTTCTAAAAAATATCAAAACAAAAACAAAAATGAAAACAAAAACAAAAACAAAAAAACTAACCATTTTCTCCCCCCTTCCCATGCTCACCAACCCACCCTCTCCCTGGCATTACCCTACACTGGGGCATAAACCTTCACAGGACCAAGGGCCTCTCCTCTCATTGATGACCAACTAGGCCATCCTCTGTGTACTGCCTGGTTTTGTGTGCCAACTTGACACAGGCTGGAGTTATCACAGAGAAGGGAGTTTCAGATGGGAAAGTGCCTCCATGAGATCCAGCTGTGGGGAATTTTCTCAATTAGTGATCAAGGGGATAGAGCCCCTTGTGGGTGGTGCCATCCCTGGGATGGAAGTCTTGGGTTCTATAAGAGAGCAGGCTGAGCAAGCCAGGAGAAGCAAGCCAGTAAGGAACATCACTCCATGGCCTCTCCATCATCTTCTGCTTCCTGACCTGATTGAGTTCCAGTCCTGAGTTCCTTTGTGATAAACAGCAATGTGGAAGTAAGTTAAATAAACCCTTTCCTCCCCAACTTGCTTCTTGGTCATGATGTTTGTGCAGGAATAGAAACCCTGAATAAGACACTCTGCTATACATATGCTGCTGGAGTCATGAGTCCCACCATTTGTGTTCTTTGGCTGATGGTTTAGTCCCTGGGAGCTCTGAAGGTACTAGTTAGTTCATATTGTTGTTTGCCCTAAGGGGCTACAAACCCTTCAGCTCCTTGGGTCATTTCTCTAGCTCCTTCATTGGAGACCCTATGTTTAGTCCAATGGATGGTTGTGGGTCTCTACTTCTGTATTAGTCAGGCGTCGTCAGAGCCTCTCAGAAGACAGCTCTATCAGGCTCCTGTCAGCAAGCACTTGCTAACATTCGGAATAGTGTCTGGGTTTGATGATTGAATACGGAAAGGATTCCCAGGTGGAACAGTCTCTGGATTGTCCGTCTTTCAGTCTCTGCTTCATAGTTTGTCTCTGCAACTCCTTAGATGGATAACGATTCTTAAGACATTAAAAAATAGCAAGGAAAGAGGAATAAAAGATTACTGATGTCCCAAGAGCCTATACTAAAAACTGTGCCTACTGATACAGGTGTGTGATATTGTAATCCCAGAAGCCCTGGAGGTAGAGATAAGAGATGTCAAGTTTAATGCCAGATTTGGTTTAAAAAAATAAAGATGTGTTCCAAAAGTGCTGTAGCAGCTCTACAGAATACTATCTTCCCAATTAAAAAGTGAAAAAGATGGCTAGCAGAATAGCTCAGTGGAAGATCACTTGCTTAGAGCATCCATGAGATCCTAAATTCAATCTCCAGAGTCAAACCCACCATGATCAGTGATTACAAAAGCATGCCCCTAAAGCACTGAGATCTATATGGAATAGACATTTCAATAATGGGCAAAATTCAGCTCCTCTCAAAGTTGCTTTTTTCTAATACTTTTCCCAGAAGAGAAAATATGTAGTAAACCTTTATTTGCAAGGTGTTCATGAACCTTTCATGTAATAAAAGACATTTTCAGGTGTCCAAGATAGCAATTAATAATTGGCTAATATTATGAAGATAGTTCTGCCAGGCAGTTGTGGCACATGCCTTTAATTCCAGCACTTGGGAGGCAGAGGCAGTCGGATTTCTGAGTTCGAGGTCAGCCTGTTCTACAGAGTGAGTTCCAGGACACCCAGGGCTGTACAGAGAAACTCTGTCTCAAAAAAAAAAAAAATAGTCCTGATCTGTGAACCTCCTGTAAAGATCTATGTCCTTGGGGTTTATGAACTTCTCATTGAAAACTATAGCCTTAAACTTCAGCACATGGAAAAGCTTTTACAAGTTGCTTATAGGACATGTACAAAATGGATGGTCTATGATCCATATTGCTTCTCCTGCAAAACTAATTTTGTTCAGCATATTTTTGTAGAGATGCAAACCCATCTCTGCTTCCACTAGCCATCTTACACTGCCTCAGAAATAAGGCCTTGGAGAGCTAACAAAACTACTTACTATATGCTTTTTACATATGAAGAAACTGAGAGCAAGAGATTAAAATTATTTCAAGTCCTTGACTTACCAGCCAAATTATGTTTTATTGTGGTATATATGACTTCATTCCACCATATGCTTTTTCTCTATCCAATATTTTCAGCCCTCTATGCTATCTGTCTTTTGAGCAAACACACTTTTCATCACACAGTGCAATGTCTCTGGCTTATGTTTTGCAGTTCAGACTATAATATTCCTAAAATATTGTCTCTGGGTGGTTTGACTACATTTAAAAGCTGTGTTCTAGCCCAAAGCAATTAAAAATGGTGTAAACTAAATCTCTGAATGATAAAGTTTAAGGCGAAAATAAAACGCATAAGGCTTCTAATTATCTTTGCATGCATATGAAATCTTTCCGGAGGATGAATATTGTTTAAACATGAATAATTGCAGCAAAGAGGAAATGATTTCACTGAGGGAGGGTGCCTCTGAAGATAAAAGTTTATGAAACTCTTCAGATGCTGTAAGTTGGCCTAAATAAGTATAATGAATAGAAATCTGTTCAGAAAGTAAGGCGGAAAGTACAAGAGAAGAAAATCAGGAATCTGATCAATATTTTCAGTCCCAAATTGCAGTTTTGCTAATCTATCTGATGTACACTACAGTAGCAACCCGGCCTAATATGCAGGACACTACAACAAATCTTCCACCATGCAGATCTAAACTAGTTCCTTAACCCGGCCTATTATGCAGGACACTACAACAAATCTTCCACCATGCAGATCTAAACTAGTTCCTTAACCCTACAAAAAGATGTTATGAGCTGAAAAAAATGAATTAGCTTGACAACTGATCCCATCTGAAACCTGTGGTGTCTCTTCCTATTAAAATGCAGTTAAAACTTCTCTTGATGGTTATTTAAAAGCTGTTTAGTTTTTGTTAGTTGAACTGAGAAGAGAAGGGTTTGGGGGAGAGGTTTTGTTGTTGGTTTGTTTTGTTGGTTTTGGTTTCTTTGTTTCTTTTGTTTTGTTTTTCACAGAAAATGACAAAAGAATTTTAAAAAAAAAAAAAAGCCTGTGCTTTCTGGGATGAATATCACTCTCAAAACAAACCTGCAAAAGGTCTGCGATGTCCAGTGTTCATATCAAGATGGTGACTTACTTAAAAACAACGGATCTGGAAAACTAGTTGTCATGTTGCTCTAGAATCTCAGTATAATAACCTGAATGTCATAAAACCCTGTGAAAAATGAACATTGGAAGGCTGGATTTCCTGATAGAGCACTTAAAGAGCCTTTTTCAAACATGCATTCGTCTACAAAAGAGTTATGCTCCAGCTTTTTCTAAGCTTTGTAGAATACATACACAATGATTGTTTCTGGCTGGCATCATCAGAGTATTTCATTCACCAGAGAATTCTGGCTTACTTTCCACAAACATAACAAGCTGCATATGCATCCTACCTGTCAATCTTTTGTCAGCTTTAATGGGATAAATTTAATGAAAATAATGCTGAGGAGCTTGCTTGTTGTTTTATAGAGGCTCCTTAGTTGAGAGTCTATAACTGTAGTAAAGTTTAGGGTATCATCCATTGGAGTGTCTAAAATTGTAGACCTTCCCTGAACCATTACCGCAAATACTTTTTAGGGATATCATTCTCTAGCCTAACAGTTGTTTAAAAATTCCTTTTTATTTTTGTTTATGTAAATACAGATATATCTGTGTATAAGTTTAAGCAGGTGTCTACACTGGAGATGGCAGAATCCAAAGGAGATTGTGAGAGCCCCTGGAACTAGAGTTACAAGTCTTGTAAATTGCCCAATAAGGATGCTGAGAACTGAACTCACATGCATTTTGCAAGAGCTGTTCATACTCTTTAACTACTGAAGCACCTTCCTAACCCATGAAACAAAAAGTTTAGGTTCAGGCCTAACATCTGAAAACACTTAAGAGAAAAGTGTACCAATGACAAACCAGTATTTCAAGGTACCTTGTACAAAACTCCCATAACTATCTATTCTATCCTTCCTAGAGAGATCAGTGTAGATACAACAGGTTGGGGCACACATGAACTCAGAGAGACTGAGGCAGCATGCACAGGGCCCTTGCGGGTCTATACCTGAAAGGGTCCTAGAACTGAAAAGAATACTGGACATATGCCCATATCCCTAGCCTAGAAGCTATCTTCAATTGATAGCCACTTGCAAATGAAAATTCATTTTCTACAAGGGAGTTTCATTAGGGAAACAAATCACTCTTGAGGGTAGGCTCTACATGCTGCAGTAGAAGGCCAATACAAAAATGAACTCAACAGCTTCTTCTGAAACTCTCTGTCCCAGAATGTTGTCAGAAAAGTTTATTGTTCTTTAATTTTTATTTTTTGGTTGATTATTTTCTCTACCTTACAAGTCCTATTATGGCTTCAAGTTATGGGTTTTTATAGGATTTTTGCATACATGTCATTTGCTTTTTTTTTTTTTTGCCTTTTTTTTCTCTCATTTGCTTGTTTTGTTATACTCCACATTGTTTGATCTTGATTTGTTTTATTATTATTATTCCTTAAATGTGAATCCCAATGGGATGGGAAGTATAGAGAAACTGGGTGGAGTAGAGCAAGGGAAAACATACATGGAAAATATTGTATGAAAAAAATATTTTCAATAAAAGAAATAGAAATAAATGCACAGACCAGACATTTTTATTCCAAATAAATAGGAGATTGTTGTAAAGCATTCAGAGAACTGACTGAGAAGAAAAGAATACTGAGCATCAGATTTTCTTGGCTACCATTCCTTAATCCTTTATTTTCATTCCTTTATTAACTATAGAACAAAACAATGTTGGGTAATATCCAATGATCCATGGTTAGGAATCCATCCAAATCACCATTGACGTTGAAGGCCAAATGAATTCCCAAATCCCCAAAGACAACATTTGGAACAAGCATAGGTGCTTAAACATTCAGGTTTGCTTGAGTATAAACTGTAAATAATACTATGGCAAGACTATACTTCACTGTTAGTTATAAATTTGGAATAAAATTAAAAGTGGAAAAAATTGACAATGTATTTCCTCTTATGTTTCATTAAGTAAATACTTAATTCCACACTTATTCAATTTTGGAAGGAGAAGATAGTGTTGAAACAGGCTCAAAGGGGTAGAAATCTGAGAGGAGGAAAGTTTCTGGTTGTGTTGTAAGCTCATTCATTCCAGAGCAGTAAGAGAATCTAAAGAGTAACAGCATTTATTGATCACCTGCTGTTAGTATGGTCTACCCTTCATTTGTCAAATGGGTTAAGGGAAGGTGGCAACCAAAATGTTCTTTCCACAGGTAGAAAACAAGTAAATATAAAAGAAGATGATTCAAGGAGAAAAAAAACACAGCATCAAAATGCATTTCTTGATTCTATAATTGCTCCAAACGTAGGACTCACTGAATAGATTACTAAATTGGCATTCCACAAAAATGTCAGGAGATTTGCTTGTGAATCTATTGCATGTGTTGGATTTTAAGTAATTATATCTCTATAGCTATTATAAGATATATAAAATGGTAGACATATATATAATTATACATACATGTTATATGTATAAAATATAAAAAATTCATAGATGATTAATGATAGATGATAATATATAAATAACTAGAAGTAGAGAAACAGAGATAAAGGGGAAGAGAGAGAGATAGAGAGGTACATAGGCTGAGCAAGTGAGAAACAGAGAGATAGAAACACGGGCTTATAAGACTGTACTAATTTTGACTCTTGTTTATGTACTTAGCGCTCTTCTGTCAGAGCTCAAGAAATTAAGCCAGAGCATAACTTCTTCAAATTAATATGTGGAGTTTCTTTAACATAAAAATGATTGTATCACTCTTAAATGAATTTCATGGTTGGAAGCAGAATATAAGTTTTCAGACTTGACTTCAGTTGATACTAAGGAAAGATGTCCCTTCCACTAGACCACTCCTGGCATTTTTAAGCAATGCTTCAAAAAGTCAATGCTGGATTCCTTGCCAAGAAGGCCATGAGAAGGAAAATACTGAAAATTCTCTGTGACATTCAATGTCATAGTGCCTAATGATTAATAAGTACTGCCATCAGATGGACTACAGACAGCTAGTCTAGTTCAAACCTTCCTGTTAAAACAAACTGAACCAGGGCTGAGTGGTGTAATAGGGCAAGATTCTGTAGTGATTCAAAACCACTTGAAAGTACATCTTTTTTGGAAAAATAGCTAGTAAATCAGAATTGCTCCAATTGCTTCAGCCTTACATAAGTTAGAAAATCTGTAAAATAATAAACACTAAAAGACATGTGTAATTAATGTAGATGAACCATAAAGGCTAATTTATTTCACAGTTTTACTAAATATCTCTATTACTTTTTTAGATAAATTACCCCAATCTCAGAAAGCATAATGCTTTTCATGTTTCATGATTTAAGTTATGTTAGTCATGAGACTCAGTTTGATAAACTTAGGTTATATATAATTTTAGGCTAAAAATATGTACAAGCCTGGGCATCATAGTGAAACTGTATCTCAAAATAAATAATATAGGCTTGAGAGATATCTCAGTGATTAAGAACATTTGTTACAATTACAGAGGACCAGATTTGGGTCTTATTACCTACATAAGAAACCTACATCTGCCTGTAACTCCATTTCTTGAGATTTAATGCCTTCTTTGTCCTCTGTGAGCACTGGCACACACATGAACACACACACACAATAAATAAATAAATAAATGTATCTATAAAAAACAGAACATGCTGGTACAGATCTAAAAGGCGAATTCTCAACAGAGGAATCTCAAACAGCTGAAAAACAGTTAAAGAAATATTCAACCTCCTTAGCGACCTAGGAAATGCAAATCAAAATAAACTTGACATTCCATCTTTCACCCATCAGAATGGCGAAATCAAAAACACAAGTGTCAGCTTATGCTGGTGAGGACATGGAGCAAGGTGAACACGCCTCCATTGATGATGGGAGTGCCAACTTGTACAGCCACTTTGGAAATTAACATGGTGGTTTCTCAGAAAATTGGAAATTGATCTGCCTCAAGACTTCTCAACAGACAAGCTATACACTTTTGGGCATATTCTGAAAGGAAACTCCATTCTATCACAAACTGGAAGCAACATAAATGTTCCTTAGCCAAAGAAAAGATAAAGAAAATGTGATACATTTACACAAGGGAATATTACTCAGCTGTTAGAAACAACGACATCATGAAATTTGTAGGCAAATTAATGGAACTTGAAAAAAAAGATATCCTGAGTGAGGTAACCCAGGCTCAGAAAGACAAGTATAATATGTACTCACTAATAAGAAAATACTTGTTGGTTCGACTGCCCGACTTGATCCTGGAATGATTGAGGGAAAACTGTCCGCTGTGAGGGGCCGGGCGACGTTTGGAGGAACCTGGAGCTGGGGCCCAGGCTCTAAGGAAACCCGAGCTGATCTGGAACTTGCTCTACAAACTAGGATGGCCTTGAACTTGCAATGATCCCTCTGGTGGGAATTCACATGTGGCAGGTAAACCGCCACCCGGCTTACATCTGGATGTAGTAAAAGGAGACAAGCTAATTGAGAAGCTGATTATTGATGAGAAGAAGTATTACTTATTTGGGAGGAACCCTGATCTGTGTGACTTTACCATCGACCACCAGTCTTGCTCTCGGGTCCACGCAGCACTAATGTACCACAAGCACCTGAAGAGAATTTTCTTGATAGACCTCAACAGCACACATGGCACTTTCTTGGGTCACATTCGGCTGGAACCTCACAAGCCTCAACAGATTCCCATCGATTCTACGGTCTCATTTGGCGCATCCACGAGGGCATACACTCTTCGAGAGAAGCCTCAGACATTGCCATCAGCTGTGAAAGGAGATGAGAAGATGGGCGGAGAGGACGACGAACTTAAGGGCCTGTTGGGACTTCCCGAAGAGGAACCCAAGCTAGATAACCTGACAGAGTTCAACACTGCCCACAACAAGCAGATTTCAACCCTCACTATTGAGGAGGGAAGTCTGGACATTCAGAGACCAAAGAGGAAGAGGAAGAACTCTAGGGTGACCTTCAGTGAGGATGATGAGATCATCAACCCAGAGGGTGTGGATCCGTCTGTTGGGCAATTCCGGAACATGGTGCAGACTGCAGTCGTTCCAGTCAAGAAGAAGCGGATGGAGGGCTCTAGCTCTCTGGGCCTGGAGGAGTCAGGGAGCAGGCGCATGCAGAACTTTGCCTTCAGCGGAGGACCATACGGGGGCCTGCCTCCCACACACAGTGAAACAGGCTCCCAGCCGCATGGCATTCATGCGACAGCACTCATTAGTGGCTTGCCCATGCCATACCCGAACCTCGCCCCTGATGTGGACTTGACTCCTGTTGTGCCATCAGCGGTGACCATAAACCCCACACCAAACCCGGCAGTCTATAACCCTAAAGCTGTAAATGAACCTAAGAAGAAGAAATATGCGAAGGAGGCTTGGCCGGGCAAGAAGCCCACACCTTCCTTACTGATTTGATATTTTGGTTATGGAGAGGGTGGGGAGGGTTGGGGAGGGGTGGAGGGGTGACAAGGGGAGCTACTGAACTAGGGAGAAAACTTTCCATGTGTGCAGTATCGTCTTTCAGAAAGTCTCCTGAGGTCCTAACCATGTAATACTGAGTCTAAGGGTGGGGCTAAAGTTACCAGTAAAGACCTGAGTCAGAACACTTGAAGTGTAGAGAAAGGCTTCCCAGGCCCTTCTGAGCAGACTGTCCTGGTGCTGTCCCTGTGTCACCTACTAGGACCATTTTTTTATGTGAAGTAGCTCACGGGAGGAATCTAGAGCTATGGAGAGGGTGGGAGCCTCATTAGTATTCCCTTCCCTAAGCGGTTGCCATGGATGCCAGGTTGGTTGACACTGTTCATTTAAACCACAGGGTAAATGAATGTCCTCTTGTGCATGTGGTTTTGAGGTCTAATAGGTAATTCTCTGTCTTATCTGGTGACATGAGGCCATTTTGAATTCCCCTCATCTGTAGCCAGTGTCACAGGACAGACTAATGGGTTTGTAGAGTATTGTTGGACTTTACCTATTTTCCTTGTCCACACTGAAAAGTCATTTAGTTCAAGTGCAGCCTCCTCCTTGTGGCCTCACTGTTTGTGTGTGCCGTGAGGCAGCTCCTTACGGAGCAGCCAGTTGGGGCAGTTCCTGCTGAACAGGAAGACTACTTTGCAAGGACTAGGTGTGTGTTAGGAGAAGATGCTCAGCTGTTGGTTTGGAGGCTCCCCTGACCCCACCCCCAATGGAGAATTCTGGTTATTCAGATCTCCAGGGTAGACCTGGCTAACAGGAGACAAGGTAGGAACCATTGTACAAACTTTGTACAGATTTGTACATTTGTGTTATATGCCTTTTCTGCTCTAAGTGTAGCTTTTTACCTGTAACCTTTACTACATTGTAAATTAAATGTAACTTTTTGTCAAAAAAAAAAAAAGAAAGAAAATACTTGTTATAAAGTAGAAGACAATCATGGGTCCACAGACCCAGAGATGCTAAGTAACGAGAAGAGCTTATAAGAGGAATGTATGAATCTCCCCGGGAAGGAGAAATACAGTAGATTTTGTGGTTGAACTGGAAGAAGGTGGGGTGGAAAACAGGAGGGGCCAGGTGTAGTGAAGAGAAAAAAAAATACTGGAAGAAATGACTGGAATTGGGGTCATTTCGGGGGTGAGGTAGAAAAAGGGAAATATGCTTCATAAGGAAATAATAAAAATGTTTTATATACTCAATAGAAAAAACACAGAAAATGACTTAAGATACAGCTCCATGCTGAAGCACTTACCTGTTCATATAATCAATCCATGTATAAAGCCCTAGCGGTAAGCCCACTATGGAGAGAGAAATGAATACTACAATGGCTGAGGTGCACTTAAGAGATTAATAAAGCACAGCTCTGGTTGTATTTTTGAGCTTCATTCAAAGATGATTAAATGACGAGAAAGATGATCCAAAAATGGTTAAATATGCTGACCTATCGCTGTGTTCAAACTCTGAATAGGCCCTTGGGAGGTTGTAGAACTTGTGAAAGATGAGCACAGTCTGAAAGGAGGTCATTGGGCATGCATTTTTGGAGGGCACACCTTGCTCTGGCTCCTTCCTAGTCTCTTCTGCTTCTTGACCACCATGATGTCTACTCCTCTACTCGGGCACACCCTTCCTGCCTAAGAGACCAAGTCTGTAAACTTAGATATCTTAGTTACAGCAATCAAAACAGAATATAGGAAAAACCAATTGCATAATTTTAGTTCAGCTACTGCATGCACTCTTTTATATTGATATAAGAGATTAGTCAAGAACTTTTAATATTTCTAAGTGTACTTTAAAATTACACTCTCTTTCTATAGAACCTCATAATGTTACCCATGGTCGGGGAATCACATTGTGTGTGTGTGTGTGTGTGTGTGTGTGTGTGTTTGTGTGTGTGTGTGTTTGTGTGTGTGTGTGTGTGTGTGTGCTCTTTGTCTCTCATCCCAAGAGGTAACAATTAAAACTCCCACATATTTGCAAAATTAACAAGGAGATGTCATTCAAATCAAAGAAAAGGAAAACAGCAGAACACAATGCAAGGGCATGGGTGGAGAGGAGCATGAGTGAAGAAACACTAGGGCCCCCATTATTGTGTGTGATTACCTTTAATTCAACAGGAGAAAAGAATGACAGAAATGTTGGATTTATATTAAAAATCTCAAAAGTGATTTTTTTAATGTGGCTTAAAAAAGCAAAACCTATATTCAGCCTTGAGATATTTGAAAATGTTCAACTAAACTTTGGAGACAAAGTAAGTAAATACCCTTATTACTAGAAAACATACCAAGACTATACTTTATTTCACAATCTGTGGGGTGAGACAAAGGTTACTGGGTTGGAAGAGAAAATAAAATGGGAGAGACCACTCTGTACTCTGTGGCTGACATCTTCAGGAGATGAAGTGGAAGCTGAATCAACCAACTAAGCTAAAATGTACAGAAGTAGTCAGGAAAAAAATCTGTTCAATATGTTATTCTTGACACAATACCACAAAATAAGTTCTGACTCCATCCCTAAAGCATAGTCTTTTCTCTGTCAGATTACTTTAGTGAGCATGTGTACATTTCCCCACCTATATAATGGGTTATGTTGTCAAATGATAGAATGGTACCCTGACACAGAGAAATTTCCTAGTAAATATCAATGAAATTCCAATGGGAAAAATTTAAAGAACAAAAGGGCAAAGGTATCAAATGTTATTTTTAAAAAATAAAATATCCTACAATTTGAGAAAATATTGGATTTGACCACCCATAGGCCACTTGAAAATTCAAAACTATAATTCCAAAAGAGTGAAAAAGGTCACGCTGAGAGACTGTAGGAGTTTAGAGTATTTAAGGGAGAAAATCCCCAGAATGCCAAATGGACATTTCTTAAAAATCAATACTTCAAATCATTTGCAAACCTATTTCCAAAAGGAGAAAAAAAATTGTTTCACCTTCTTGTGCCCTCTGCTGGCATCCTATCTGCTCATTAGCATTATTTATATAATCCTAATCAATTAACATTTTTGCCTAACACAATAATTGTATAATAATACATTTAGCAAAGATCTAGTCAGCACCTATGGTGGGGTCAGCCTTTGTGTTTATACTTGTTATTTTTTATGGTCAACATAAAGTCACCTAAGAAGAAAAAAAAACTCTCAGTTTAGGAATTTCTTAGATCAGAATGGTTTACATGGCATTGTTTTGATTGCTAATTGATGGAAGAGAAGCCAGATGGCTGTAGACACTACATAACAGCTCTTAGTCCTGGGCTGTATAAAAATGTCAGCTAATGGGCCACCTTGTCTGGCATCAGTGGGAGAGAAAGTGTCTAGTCTTTCAGAGACTTGAAGTGCCAGGGTGAGGGATATGCAAAGGATCCCCACCTGTTCAAAGAAGAAGGAGAAAGGAGAGATGGGTAAAGATTGTGGGAGGGGTTGACTGGAAAGGGTCAATGAGAAGACTGTAAAGTTAATAAGTAAAAAATAGTAATAATTTTTTTAAAAAATGTCATTTAAGCACAAACCTGAAAAAGTGAGAGATCCAAGTCGTGAACCAGCAGATAACAATCCTGTCTGGTTTCTACTTCAAGTTCCTACCTGAGTTTCCACCTTGACTTCTCTCAATGATGAGCTCTGACCTTGAAGTATAGACTGAAACCCTTCTGCCTCAGGTTGCTTTTGATACAAGCCTTGTATCACAGCAAGAGAAGGTAAACAGGAACAGTGTTTAATGCCAAGAATACAACGTTACCAATCTCAGAAGTCATGGTGTGGATTAACCAAAATTTTAAACATTTAAGAAAAGTGTACTGATTTTGATAAGATAATTTTGGAATATTAAACTTGTATAAATAAATGAAATGCTGAATTCATCCTTGAACATCAACAGGATGACTTTATCCTTCATATCAAATATCTTACCTTTTAATATTTGATTATGCTATAGACTATGTGTTTTTAGGGGAAAAATCAAGAGGTTTTAAGTGGGAGTGGGTTGGTGAGGAGGGAGAAGGGGGATGGGATAGGTGGTTTTCAGAGGGGAAACCAGGAAAGGGGATAACATTTGCAATGTAAATAAAGAAAATATCTAATAAAAAAGGGAAAAATGAGGTTTTAAAATTAAGAAAAATCTAAATTTGTACAGCACAGTAAGGCATTTATTTATGCCTGGTGTCAACCTATTTTATTCTCTTCCATTTCTGAAAACACCATGCTGACAAGACTTCTGATAGAAAGTTGACATGACGAAAGAGAATGTTAGGGAACTATCCATCAGCTGGCCAGCATCCTCCACAGACATAAAGTATAGTTTCACTCCAGCTACAGAATTGAGGCCATTTCCTCAGCACACAGAACCACTTACCTTTCTGCTCTACAAAACCATTGTTTTATTTCATAATTATGTGAAACATTATAATGGAATAATATTATATAGACACTGAATTCAGACTCTTGGTTGTATGAAAATTATGCAAAGTCCAAAGAAGCTAGCTAAGTTATAAATGATGAAATATTGGAGATTAAGGAACAAAAGGAGGAAAACAACACATAAAGTATGACAGATTCAGTAACAGATAATAAGCCTTGCACCCACTTGTCTGCCTAAGTAAGCTCCACAGTTGCAGCTTCTATATATAGAAAAATAGGACATTTGGACTGTGTTCCTTAATAAGGCAAAATTCAGATAACAAGAGAAGAGATGGGCACTAGAAATGCCTGCTTATCCCCTCATTGAGAAGCAGAAAGTGGGGATTTGTATATAATCTTTTCAACTTTACAAACAAAATTGGGAGGGCATTTTCATTTTTCTCAGTCTAATGTTAATTCTTTAGGGAGTTTCTTTCCTGGTGAAAGTGTAAGACAGAGTGCTATGTCTTTTGAAAGAGTCAACTCAGAAATTTTGACAGGGAAGCATGTATGTAAAAGGTCAAATGTGCTGCAGAGAAACGAGGGTGATTAGAACAGAAAATAACCTGTCCCATAATTAAGGAGGAGTCAGGAAGGCTTTCTTCATAGTTAGAAGGAAATGTGTTATTTCTGAATCATAAAACACTGAAAGATGAGAGACTGATATTATTTTCCTGGAAATAAATTTGATGCCATTTAACTTGGTACCAACATTAGAAAAATTAAGTTGTGGGAAGACAGCTATTCTTCGTGGATGCATTAAACTATTGCTGGCTGCCTGCATATCTGACTCAGATGAAAATGAGCACCATAAAGGAAAGCTGCAAGAAAGAGAAAATATACAGTCCATCCCACTAGGTCACTATGATACAGGGAACAGTGGCAGAGCCAGGCATCCCTTCCACTACCGAGACATCTGCAGCACCAATACAAGAGTTGATTCGAAATTTTGTACCATAAACTTCATTCAACACTGAAAAAAGTACTTTGCCATTTGCTTCTAAATCTCTTGACATTTAAAGGTTCTATGAAGATTGCCAGATTTATAATAAATCCTGAACTTCAAAAGAAGGAATTTTTAATCATTTTAGGGGCAAATGGTGTGCAGAAAATTAAAACGTAGCTGGAAGCAATATTTTTAAATGTAATATTTTTATTAATTCTTTGAGAATTTCATACATGCATGCAATGTGTATTGATAATATTCAGTCCTAACTTTTCTCTTTAACTCTTTCTGGGTCTACCTCCCAGCCCCTCACCCTACTCCCAATTTACTGTCCCATTTTGCTATACATGAGTGAATCCAATTTGTGCTGCTCATACATGCATGATGTGGGATTATCCACTGGAGCTCTCTATTAGGCTACATCCCTAAAAAATAAAAACTGACTCTTTCTGTCTAGCTCATCAATACATCCTCATCTAGATGTGGGCGTTTGTGAGCATCTCTCCCCTCCCTCTCCAAACTAGAATACTGTCTACCTTTATCTTATTCTTGGTCTTATTAGGCAGCCACAAATGTTATGATTCCTATGGTATTCAAGTTGAATGGTTTCACCCAAGTTCATCCTGATCTCTAGCTCACTAACACTCAACCCCCTCCATCCCATGATCTGTTCCAAGTGTCATGGGGAGACTTGTGAATTTATTAATTAATTAGTAGATTTCAACTGGAAACCCTGTGGCAAAAGAGGTGGAAAGCATGAAAGAGCCAGATGGGATGTAGGAAAACAAGAAAATAAGGTTTCCATATCAACAAGATCAAAGCATTTATGAGCTCACACAAATGGAGGGAGCCTGCACAGAGCCTACTAGTGATTAGATAGCTTCCTAAAGTTGAACAGAACAATGAACACATGCTCCCATCCCTAGTACAAAATGATTTTCAGTTGTTAACCACTTGCAAGTGAAACAGTAGTTTTCTCCAATGGAAACTTTCTGCAGAAACAAAACATTCTGAAAGGTAGGCTGCATACCCAACAGTAGATGGTCAACAGAGAAGAAACTCAACAATATCCTTGAAAGCTCCTTGATTCATTACACAATGTCATTCTTTTTCTTTTTCTTTTTTTAATTTACCTGAATTTTATTTTTTCTTTATTTTTTTTCTCATCTCACTCCACAGGTCCTTGATGTACATGTGATAACTTTCAGCTTAGTGTTTTTATGTGACTCCTGGGTGAGTGTGGGAATATAGAGTCTGCATCCGAATCTATTTCTTGTGACTTTTCTGGGGCCCTTTTCCCTCTGTTTGCATGTTTTGTTCTATTTCAAATTTTTAGCTTCTTTTTTATTTTAGTATTTGACAAAAGAAAGGAAAAGAAGAGAAGAGGAAAGAAAAGAAGAGGAGAGAAAAGAACAGAAGACAAAGGAAAAACAAAACCAAACAAAAATAGCCCTTAACATCTGCTGCTCCTGCCTCCGGCTCTTATGTATGCCTGCTTTCTGCAGTGTTGAGAATTTAACCTAGGGATTTGTGCATGCTATGCTCTCACACAACCCTGGAATGTTAATATTTCTTTTATATTTTTTAAGATTGTTTTGTTTTGATTCCCCCTTTTAAGAAGGAATGAAATGTCTACCTTTTGGTCTTCCTTCTTCTTGAGTTCCTTGTGGAATGTGGGTTGTTCTTCCTGTATTCCAGACTTCTGCACTAATAACCATTTATCAGAGAGTGCATACCGTATTTGTTCTTTTGTGATTGGCTTACCTCACTCAGGATGATATTCTCCAGATCCATCCATTTCCCTAAGAATTTCATAAATTTATTGTTTTTAATAGCTGAGTTATTTTAATATTTATAGGTATATTACTGGATGCATGCCTGTATATTATGTGTGTGCAGTGATTATGGAGGT
This sequence comes from Mastomys coucha, assembly GCF_008632895.1. NCBI lineage: Eukaryota > Metazoa > Chordata > Mammalia > Rodentia > Muridae > Mastomys > Mastomys coucha. Next base: position 36,359,160 of record NW_022196911.1, on the reverse strand, counting down.
CAGAAAAGGGCATCATATTCCCTCGAACTGGAGTTGCAAATGCTTGTAAGCTGCCATGTGGGTGCTGGGAATCAAACCTGGGTTCTCTGAACAACTTAGCTGCCTCTTAACTGCTGATCAATGTCTTGAGCCCCTATTAAAGTGTACTGAGGAGAAATTCTTCTCTTAGATTCAGCACTATCTCAAGTACTCCTCATGAAGGAGAAACAAAAACAAATTAGAAACAAATCACCACATGTGTATTTCTAGCTTGGAGAAAAGAAATATAGTGTAATCATCTTACTATTTTTATTCATAGTTATTAATAAGAATAGTTGAAGGAAAGAAAAACTTTTAGGCCACATTTTGAGAATCCAAATGCTATTCCCATTTCCCTTCAAGAAGTTTGGTTCAATGAAAAAAAAAGCCATTTCACTGTATGCCTAACACTAGACACCTATCTCTATACTTGTTTTTCTTTCAAGTCTGAGAAATCAAAGCTCGTCGAACCACAGTATTGTACTGCAAATCTCAAAAATCTCCAACTAAGCGCTGTACTGGGAAGCCAAGAGAACTAATTTTTGTAGAGTTGCAAAGCCATTAGTCTAAAACTGTTGTGGACCCACAGGGGAAGGAGCCTATCTATTTTTTATGGCTAGAAGAGAAAAGTAGTCCAGCTATCATGAGGGAAGAGAAGACAAAGAATGAAAAAGAAACTTCATGTTCTGTTCCTCATCTCCAGCATTCTCCTTTGAAAACATTGTGTCTTCCACCTTTCAGAACCTTATTAAAATTTTATGTTCCTTAAATTCTCAAAATGGCTCCAAGTGTTCTCTGAACCTCTCTAAATTATTACAGACCCCAAAATATGGATTCTTTAATAGTTCCTGTGTGGTAAATGAGATACATACCAGAAATATATGAGAACTATCTATATATTAAAAATATGCAAGTCTTTTGTCATCACAAAAAATTATTAATATACTGATTTTGGAGAAATACCAAAAATATAATGATAGGATTATGTTTGGGTCCAAAAGAAATCATATGCCCTGCAGTGGCCCTTAATTATTCAAAAGACCAAGTAATCATCTGTATGGAATTTATTAATAATTAATATGTCTACCTTAATGCATTTAACTGAAGTTTTTTATACACCAAATCTCCTACATTCAACACTCCTGAAGATTTTACCAAATGTACTTGTGATAACAGTGGGATGTTCAGCTTGGATCACTTTTTTTACGATACTTTTGTAACATCTCATCTTTTTTTTAAATTTTTGTTTATTTTATTTATTTACATTTCAAATGTTATACCCCTTCCCGGTTTTCCTGTCGCAAATGCAAATCCCCTATCCCCTCCCTCCCTCCTCTTGCTTCTATGAGAGTGCTCACCCACCCACCCACCCACCCCCTTTCACCTCACTATGCTGGAGCATCAAGCCTTCACAGAATCAAGGGTCTCCCCTCTCATTTGATGCCAGATAAGGCCATCCTCTGCTGCATATGTGCTGGAGCCATGGGTCCTCCCATGTGTATTCTGTGGTTGCTGGTTTAGTCCCTGGGAACTCTGGGAGGTCTGGTTGGTTGATATTGTTGTTCTTCCTATGGGGTTGCAAACCGCTTCAGCTCCTTCAGTCCTTTCCCTAACTCCTCCATTGGGGTCCCTATGCTCAGTCCAATGGTTGACTGCAAGCATCCGCCTCTGTATTTGTCAGGCTCTGGCAGAGCCTCTCGGGAGACAGTTGTATCAGGCTCCTGTAAGCAAGCACTTCTTGGCATCCACAATTGTGTCTATGTTTGCTGTCTGCATATGGGATGAATCCCCAGGTGGGGCAGTCTCTGAATGTTCTTTCCTTCAGTCTCTGCTCCACTCTTTATCCCTGTATTTCCTTTAGACAGGAGCAATTCTGTGTTAAAATTTTTGAGAAAGGTTGGCCCATCCCTCAGCTTGGCCCTGTGCCTATCTACTAGATATTGTCTCTATAGGTCTTATCTCCCCCTTTTTGGGTAATTCAGCTAGGATACCACTGATGATCTCCCAGGATGTACTGCATATCCATACATTAAACTGTATATTTGATCATCTAAATAGCTAATTATATGTGGGCCCAGGTCTCACTGCTGCTGATGCTGGGGCTGCACGACACGTTAGTTAAAAGGAGGCAATGTATAGTCGTTGGGTTTTATTATAGAAAAGAGAAAAGAAGCCGGCCATGACCATATGGAGAGAGAGAAAAAGGAGAGCAAGGAGAGGAGTGGAGAGGAGAGGAAGAGAGAGGACAAGAAAAGAAGAGAGCAAGAGAGGGGGAGAGCAAGAAAGAGAGGCGGGCAAGAGAAGAAAGCAGGAGAGCAAGAGAGGAAGGGGCAAACTGCTCCTTGTATTGTAAGTCGGGGCTATCTGGCTGTGGTCAGATGATTTGGGTTAGGGTCCAGTTAGAATGCTGGGAGCTTGGGGCATTGTCTACGTGACAGAACACACATCTCCTGAGGGGGCAACTGAGGGGAGTTGGGACTGAAACAAGAGTCAAGGACCCAGGAGTCATGGCTGAACTCCTTCTGTCCTTTGCAGGCAGAAATTATTTCCCACTGGGTCACCGGAGTTCCAGACTCATCCTCAGCTGGGCCCAGGTTGCCTGAACAGACCACTGTCGCACAATTATATCTTCAATATAATACTTTACAAATCAACGTTCTCTTCAAATTTATTGAATACCATGACATTCAGATTAGCCTAATCCAGGGCAAAACTGTACCACCACCACTGTAATGGCACTGAAGAAAACTGATTTGCCACGCTAGCATTCGTGATTCAACTGCCTTTTCCCATGGCTCCTGCAGTAGACCCGTTAACCGGAGCACACACACTTCTCTTCTGCTTCTCTGTTACCACCCTAGTCAACATTACTGCTTGAACAGGAAAGTACAGTAGGCTCTGAAGACAGATAAAGTGTAGCTCTTCTCCTTGCACATGCCATCATGAAAGCATCTGAAGTGGTCTTTTCAAACAAGGCAACCCACAGTACTTATTCAAAAAAAGAAAAAAAAAAGAAACCTACAATAGCTCTAAATTACCTGGAGAGCAAATTATGAGCTATGAACCCCTAAGAACCTTTAACATCTTTATTGTACTCTGATTTCTAAATCTTTTATATTATTTTTGTTGTTAGCCCATGCCTCATATACAAGCTTCAAAATAAAACAGGAAAAGGAAAGTTGTATCCTATGTGTCTGTTACCTAGCACCCAAGTTTCTATGATGCTTAGTAGTCTCTAAATGTTTCTCAAGCAGAACTTGGGCTTCTCAAATACCAATACAAATGTATGCGTATAATGGGTAAGAAACCATTGGTTGTTGATGAATATTCCGTAACTGCTTCCTTGCACTATAACCTGCTTCTCTGTTCTCACATAAAAGAAAACGCTGATGAGATCAGTTGTCAAATATAACACTATTAGGAACACAATTATTTATTTCTAAAACTTTAAATTTGTTTTAACTAGATCTATTACCAAAATCGAGTCAGTTTTATCACTCAGTTCTAAAAGTGTTTTTATTGCTGTTTTGTTTTTGTTTGTTCGTTTTGTTTTCTTATCTCTTTCACTGTGGGGCAGGAGCTCTTTAGTTGTATCCTTTGTCTGCAATAGATTCTGCCTTGTTATCATTCTATTTCTGTTTCAAAAAAAATAATTTTAACTCATTTAATATTTTACTTTCAATTGAGAAGCCATTCTTAGTAACCTCCATAATTTAGATATAGTTCCCTACATTTTCCTTAAAGATATTATTGTTCTATTATTTAATTTAAATTTAAAACACTTAGGATTTACCTTTACATAAACACAGAAAAAATGGAGAGCCTGCCATTACATCTTCTCCTCCAGGTATTTGAAAGGTATCACTACCGTGTTCATCCTGGATATAATTCATTTATAGCACAGGGTAGACAATTTATCATATATTGTGGACTTCATTCTTAAGTATTCTGTAACATGTCCATTTCTACTGATTTATTTTCCTATTCTACATAGCACTACTATACCAAGCTGATTGCAGCCACTTTAGAGCATATTCTCTCAATGTTCTTCACTGCTTGCCAGAATTTGTGGTTCTGTATAAATTATAAGATCATCACATGCAAGCAAAAATTCATGTGCTATTTTAATTGGAACTGCATCAAATTTATGCTAATCTAAACCTTCTCTGATAACACTAGGATTGGCTTTTGCATTTACTTGTGATTTTATTTATGATTATTTAAAGGATTTTCTAGCATAACTTTTGCCTTTTTGTCCTGGATTTATTACTAAGGGCATTTATACTCTAGTTAATCAATCTTACTACAGACCTAACTGTGTTTTTCAAATGTTGCCAACATTTTTAAAAAGGAGTTTTGATTTGTGTTTGTATTTTTCTTGTTATTTATACTAATGAATATACTACCTGAACATACTGAATAATTTTTCAAAATTTCTTATGTTGTATAGAAGGATAATTCATCAGCAAAAACAACTAGCTTTCCAGGTTTTTTTCCAAATATATTAAAATTTTAAGAACTTTTAATGAGTAAGTAAAAGTACTCTAACAAACGTGTCTGTCATTTAATTCAAACAATTTGAACAGAAGTATTGATTTCAATAAAACTCTAAGCATCTTTACCTTTCCAGAATTTTGGGTACTCAAGACATATAAAAATCATTCATTTCATAAAAATAAGCCAAATACCTTATGTAATGTGTTCAACAGCTGTTTTCATCCCATGCCTTATAAACTTACATGACTAAGTAATGAAGAAAATAAATATCATAAATTACCACTATCTGCATTAGATTCTCTTCCCATTGCTATGAGAAAATACATGACAGCTCACTCAAAGTAGAAAAGGGTTATTTTGGCTAGCAATTGCAAGGGTGCAGTCCATTATGGCAGAGAATGTGAGCCAGCAGGAATTTGAGGCAGCTAGTCATATTATATCTGTAGCCAGCAACCTCAGAAAGATGAGTGCTGCAGCTCAACAGATTTTCTCCTTTATAGTCAGTCTAGGACCCTAGCCCGTAACACAGTACTGTCCATATTCAGGGTGTGGCATTCCCGTTAAACCTCACTGAAAACACAGAAAAGTATGGATACACTTCCTATTTGTTCTAAACCCATCAAACTGATAATCAAGATTAGTATAGGGATTCAGTTTCTTAAAGCATATATGAAATTGGGAGGTGAAAGTGGTAGCATGGATGTAAGAGAAGTTGCATGGGAGAGAGTCCAGCATATGTTCGCATTACATTTATATATGAAATTTTCAGACAAGTTTTTTTTAAAGTTTTTATTATTACAGTTTGGGGGTTATTTTATTCAAATGTGACATAAATGTTAAAAGATATTTAACTTTAGAATTTTTTTCAAATATATTTTCATAATTCACATGAATTATCTCTTTAGTGTGTTGATAAAACATGTTGTGAATTTAGGTATCATGCAATGTAATCCCATCTGACATAAAACACTTTATTATGGTTTTGTGCTAACAGTATGAGGAATTTGCTACATGTTTACTGATGAAATGCTCTGTGACTTGATTGCTATACTAGAACCATTGTATTGAGGATTTTGCTTGGCAAAGATGGTTGAAATGCAACCCATCTTATTCTATTCTTTGGAAGAGTACAACTGCCATCAAAATATAGTATTAGTGAAATTAAAGCTAAAACACAACTATAATTTCATCAGCTACTAATTCTTAATCGATAGTAAATATCACATTTACTGCTTATGGATATATGTTCATGTGTTCTACTTTCTGTATTTTTTAAATATTTATTTATTTATTTATTTTATGCATATGAGTACACTGAAGTTGTACAGATGGTTGTGAGCCATCATGTGGTTGCTGGGAATTGAACTCAGGACCTCTGCTCACTCTGGCCCAAAGATTTATTTATTGTTATATGTAAGTATACTGTAGCTGACTTCAGACGCACCAGAAGAGGGCATCAGATCTCATTATGGATGGTTGTGAGCCACCATGTGGTTGCTGGGATTTGAATTCAGGACCTTCGGAAGAGCAATCAGTGCTTTTAACCGCTGAGCCATCTCGCCAGCCCCTACTTTCTGTATTTGCTTCCTGTTATTCACAGATACTTGGGCAGAAAAACATGTTTCCTTCCAATTTGCTTTCCAATCAGACATAGAATTGGATGCAGTTTTTTTTGTAAGTCTTCATCATTCGTCTAGACTCACAGGTATAGTTAGACTTGGCTCACTACAATACTTCCTTAATTGGAAGAGATGCCTGAGGAGCTGAAACAAACTTACCTTGAGAGACAGTTAAGATGGTCAATAAAAACATACAGACTTCAATAAAGTCAGAGTGAAAAGAAGCTGTGATTCTTTACTCATCTATGTTCAACTCCATGTTTTTTACTGAGTGGATGGTTATGAAACATAAAGTGACATAGAAAGGGGACTCTGGCATTTCTAGAATGTCCATGTTTCTGAGGTCCAGGCAGAGAGTTTGTGATATTTCTGATTTTTCAGAACTCTTCAAAGTCCCCAGTTCTTTGTTGTTGTTTTTCTTTTTTTTCTTGGATATTTTATTTACATTTCAAATATATATCAGTATTTCAAATATATATCGAGATAAATGCCCTTTCCATGCCTCCCCTTTGAAATCCCTCTATCCTATCCCCTGTCCTCTGCCTCTATGAGGGTGCTCCCCCACCCACCCACTCCCATCCTCCTGCCCTGATATTCCCCTACACTGGGGCATTGAACACCTTCAGACCCAAGGGCCTCTCCTCCCACTGATGTCCAACAAGGCCATCTTCTGCCACGTATGTAGACAGAGCAATAGGTCGCTCCATGTGTATTCTTTGGTTGGTGGTCCAGTCCCTGAGCACTCCAGGGGTTCTGGCCTGTTGGCACTGTTGCTCCCTCCATGGGGCTGTAAACACTTTCATCTCCTTCAGTACCTTCCCCACTTCCTCCATTGGGAACCCCAGAGTTCAGACATTCCAGTTCTTAAGAGATATATAAGGATACAATTACATGATAACTATAGAAGCAGAAAAGAATATATAAGATATCGAAAATAACTTTGTGAAATAAGGTCAAAGTTAGAAAAGGTGCATCTCTGATTTCAAAGCTTCTTAGAAAGCTACATGTATGAAGGATAAATGCCCAAAATGAATATTGGAAACTGCTTTGCAATAAATATGGAGACAAAGTGTAGAGCAGAGACTGAAGGAAAGGCCATCCAGACACTGTCCCACCTGGGGATTCATCCTATATACAGTCACCAAACCCAGACACTATTGTGGATGCCAACAAGTGCTTGCTAACAGGAACCTGATATAGCTGTCTCCTGAGAGGCTCTGCCAGTGCCTGACAAATACAGAAGTTGAGTATACATGAAGGGACTCATGGCTCCAGCCGCATATGTAGCAGAGGATAGCCTTGTGAGATATCAATGAGAGGAAAGGCCCTTAGCCCTGTGAAGAATCCATGCCCCAGTTTAGGGGTATGACAGGACAGGGAAGTGGGATTGGGTGTGTTAGTGAGCAGGGTGGGGATGGGATAAGGGGGTTTGCGGAGAAGAAATGAGGAAAGGGGATAACATTTGTGAAGGTTAATATGGTGGTAATTACAATGTGCTTTGGCATTTGTTGCTCTAGATTAAATTAATGAGAGGTATTCATTAGTATTTGTCGCACAACCATTCATAATGATGTTTTTAAGAATTAATAGTCTTAATCTTGTCATTACTTCTCTAAATATATAAGATTTGATTAATAACCCCTGGGTACTGATTGAGCTATCTACTTGTATATGGATTTACTTATCAAAAACTCATTGTGATCCACACCATCATTCACCCTAATGGTCTCTGTTGAGAGAGCAGATTTTGTCAATATATTGGCCATCAGCATTAGCATATTAAGCTCAGGTTTTCCTGACTTAGTTTTGTTTTGACAAAATGTAAAAGTATTTAACACAATGTGGTTATGATTTATGTTGAGGTCCTTGATCCACTTAAACTTGAGCTTTGTGGGATTGCTTCAAGTTTCTCTCCATTTAGTTGGTGTTGCCTACTAATTTTCTGTATATTGCTTTTACTATGTTTAGGTATGTATGGGCCTTGAATTCCTGTTCTTTCAAAGACTTTCTAACATGAAGGGGTGTTGAACTTTTGTCAAATGCTTTTCAGCACCTAATGAGATGAAGAGAAGGTGGGGAAGAATCTCAAACACATGGGCACAGGAGAAGTTTTCCTGAACAGAACACCAATGACTTATGCCCTAAAATAAACAATTGACAAATGGGACCTCATAAAATTGAAAAGCTTCTGTAAGGCAAAGGACACTGTCAATAGGACAAAATGGCAACCCACAGTTTGCAAAAAGGTCTTTACCAACTGCATACCCGATAGGCTAATATCCAATATATACAAAAATCAAGAAATTAGACTCCAGAGAACCAAATAACCTTATTTAAAAAATGGGGTACAGAGCTAAACAGAGAATTCTCAACTGAGGAATATTGAATGGCTGAGAAGCATCTAAAGAATTGTGCAACTTACTTAGTCATTAGGAAAATGCAAATTAAAACTACCATGAGATTCCACTTCACACCAGAAAAATTACTAAGATCAAAAACTCCAGTGACAGCAGATGCTGTCGAGGATGTGGAGAAAAAGGAAAATTCCTCCATTGTTGGTGGAATTAAAAAGCTGGTAGAATCACTCTGGAAATCAGTCTGGAGGTTCCTCAGAAAATTGGACATAGTATTACCTGAAGACCCAGGTATACCACTCCTGGGCATATGCCCAGAAGATGCTCCAACATGTAATAAGGACACATGCTCCACTATGTTCATAGCAGCCATATTTATAATAGCCAGAAGCTGGAAACAGCCCAGATGTGCCTCAACAGTGGAATGGATACAGAAAATGTGGTACATTTGCACAATGGAGTACTACTCAGCTATTAAACACAATGACTTCATGAAATTCACGGGCAAATTTATGGATTTGAAAAATATCATCCTGAGTGAAGTAACTTGGTCACAAAAGACCACACACATGGTATTATTCACTTATAAGTAGATATTAGGCAAAGAACATGGAATACCCATGATACAACTCACAGGCCAAATGAAGCTCAAGAGACCAAAGAGTGGATGCTTCAATCCTACTTAGAAGGGGGAACAAAATAATCAAGGGAAGTAGAGGGTGGGAGGGACTTGGAAAGAAGAGAAGAGGGGGAGGTGAAATAAGGGGAAGGATCAGGTATGGGAAAAGATTGAGGAGATGTATAGAGGGTCAAGAAATTGAACAGAGGTATGTAGCAATAGGGGTAGCAATCAGAAAGTCCCAGATGCCATGAAAGCAAGAGCCTGCCAGAACCCCATAGGGATGACACTACCTGAAATAACCCACAAAGGGGAGGGAGAATCTGTAGAGACCATATACAGAGGTTAAGCAGATCTCCCCCTACCCAATTTGAGAGATGGGGCCACCCACCCTTCTCAAAATTTTAACTCAGAATTGCTCCTGTTTAAAGAAAATATGGGAACAAAGAGTTGAGCAGAGACTGAAGGAAAGGCCATCCAGGGACTGCTGCAGCTGGAGATCCATCCCATATGCAGCCACCAAATCCAGATACCATTGCTGATTCCAAGAAGTGCTTTCTGACAGGAGCCTGATATGGATGTCTAGCCTGAGAGGCTAGGTCAGAGCCTTACAGATACAGATGCAGATACTTGCAAACATCCATCAGACTGAGCAGGGGACTCTAATTGGAGGAGTTAGGCAAAGGACTGAAGGAGCTTAAGGGTTTGCAATTTTATAGAAAGAACAAAAATATCAACCAAACAGACACCCCCCCCCCCCAGAGCTCCCAGGGACTAAACCAGCAACCAAAGACCCATGGCTCCAGCAACATATGTAGCAGAGTATGTCCTTGTCTGACATCAAAGGGAGGGTAGGCCCTTGGTTCTGTAAAGGCTTGATGACCCAGCATAGGGGAATAATAGGGCAATGGGGTGGGAGTGGGCATGTATGTCTGGGAACACCCTTGTAGAGGCAGGGGATGGGATGGGGGATCTAGAACAGGAAACCTGAAAGGAGGATAACATTTGAAATGTAAATAAACAAAATAACCAATAAAAAGTTAAAAGAAACAGTCACATTAACAAACAAGAAAAAGGTCTTGTTTTTAATAACTAGAGAATGTGGGGAAATTTTTAGGGTAGTTCCCTTAATATGTTTATTTCTCATCATTGTGACAAATGCCTGAGAAAAAAAATAAAAGGAATATTTCTTTTAGCCTAGTGTTTCCAAGGTTTCAGAGAGGCCATGGCAGAGCAAAACAGCATTCATGATGGAGCAGAGAGCAGGGATAACTGTGCTAGCTGCCTATCTCCTTTGCCCATCTTGCACCATCCCTTGCACCATACAAAGAGTGCTGCTGCTTATCTCCAAGCAAAGTCTTGCCTGTGAGTTGATGCTCTCTTCGGATGCATACACTCTCACAGAGGCTTCTTAATCCCATTAAGGTGATCCTCAATGTTAACTGGGATCACATGTCATCAATGCCACATCTGCAATAGAAAACAGAGGATTTTTTCTTTGTTATTACTCCAAATATATATTTTCATTGTTCAAGTTTTACAAAATACAAAAGAAATATGTCTCAAAGCCACAATTTCAAAAGCCTCAAAGAAAAGAACTCCTTGGATGTATATATATATATATATATATATATATATATATATATATATATATATACATATAACCTTTATAAATGTATTAATTCAAATTAATAAAAATATTCAAAGAATTATCAGATATTGAATACTATTGGTTTTATTCTAATTCCGTCCGTAATGCTACAAGGTCATCAATCTTCTAGCCAGGAGGGTCCTGAGTAGGAGGATCTAGGGAATCAAAGATAAAGAAGACCGAACTAGTAGGCTCAGGAGGTCTTACACAAGCTGTAATTTATGCCAAGCAAGCTTATCAAGAAGTATAGCACTTTATACACTATTTGTGGGAGAAGAATGAGACATAGTCAGCACAGTGGGACAAAGTAGCAAGAAACTAATCAAGGAGAATAGAGTATATCTCAAGGACATCAGAGATCAAAGACTTAGCATGCAGCAGCATTGGAACTGGCAAGTACAATCTTTTCAGGGATATTGGTCAAGTTCCAAAGATCCAAACCTTACCTCCTTTACTTCTCTGGCCTCAGCCCCAGACCAGATCTTGCCAAGTCTGCCCCTGGGCATAGACTCAGAAGTAGGCTCCTTTTATTCTTGCTTCAAGTCCTCTGAGAAAGTTTCAGACCAGCCTACATCTCAACAATCTTCATTTTTGGAAGGCTAAAGTAATGAAAGTTGATTCATGGTACTAAATATCATCCAAATGATAGCATGAAACATAAGCAAACATAAATCCCAATTTTGTACTAAAGCTATAATACTTGGATATAAGCTACTTCCATTCCCTGCTTAGATTCATAATTTGATAACTTTGGGGGATATTATTACAAAGTCTGCAAATATTTTACAAGGATTGAATATCATACAGCAGGGTGCCTAGTCTCAGGAGAAGTTACCTTGAGGGGCAGGTAAGGCAGGTAAGATTCTCTGGGATTTATAAGCTTTCTGTCTACTATGCTATGTTGTTCTCTGAGCCTTAGTTGTAGGGAATATGTTGTAAATCTACCAGTTAGAATTGGGCATCTCAAAGTCAAATTTTTCGGGCATTTTGACCAGTGTTATATGTCTATCTGTTGCAAAGAGAAGCTTCTCTGATGGGTGATGAGAGCTATAGTTATCTTTGGGAATAAGAAAGTATTTAGAATACAGTTAGAAGTTATTGATTTAAAAAATACAGTATTAGATTCTACTCTCGTTATGCTGGTAGTTGTTGAGGGTCTCTCTCCAAAAAATAGCTCTCATTTAAACATTGTTTCAGAAATCATGCAAACACACTATATATTGCTAAATAGCAAATAATTCAGACAATGAAACAAATGCTTCTCTATAGTATAATTAAATCTAGTCCCTAATTCACGTGATTGGCTAAAAAATATAAAATACATTATTTTGTCATATAGTTATATTTTAAAAGTTGGCATAATAACCATACATTGACTCACTCATTGAAACAGATAGGTATTTAAAACCTACTATGAATGCAATGTTGTGTTAGCCACTGAATTTCCAAAAGAACTTCTGTGTTTAAATGTTGTTGACTTAGTGTGTAAATGATTTTCTAAAGTAGCAACTAAAATAATACAAAGTATCTGAAAAATTAAAAAACAAAATTTAAGGATTCAATTTATAGACAATTTTAATGTCTTAATAATTGCTATTACATATTATTCTTACATATTTATTGACTGAATGAACTGCCAAGTGTTTTTATAGTTCAAAATTATAAACTTTGACAAATGCAAAAGGTCATTAGCTGCATTAAAACCCCCTAGATCCTCAGAGAAATGTATTCTCAATGGGATATTAATTAATTTCAGAGACAAACATTTCTGTTGATTACCCTTGAGCAAGATGTAAATGTTACAGAACCAGCCTTGATGAGGAAGTTATGAGCTGTCTTTGAAATGAAAGGACTGAAATGGACTGATGTTTTATAAAAGCTTTTTAAAAAAGCACATAAAGACATCTCATCTACTTCTTATTTTTCTTAAAAATCACATCCAGTGAATGATGGTTTTGGTGTGTTCTTGCATTCAGTTTGCAAGAATTTTATTGAGTACCTTTGCATCGATATTCATAAGCAAGATTGGTCTGAAGTTCTCTTTTTTGGTTGGGTCCTTGTGTGGTTTAGGTATCAGAATATTTGTGGCTTCATAGTATGAGTTAGGTGGAGTTCCTTCTGTTTCTATTTTATGGAATATTTTGAGGAAAACTAATATCAGATCTTTGAAGGTCTGGTAGAAGTCTGCACTAAATCCATCTGGCCCTGGGCTTTTTTTGGTTGAGAAGTTTTTAATGATTTCTTCTATTTCCTTGTGTAATGTGGGCCTGTTTCAATAGTTTGCCTGCTCTTGATTTAACTTTGGTATGTGGCATCTGTCTAAAAAAAATCCATTTAATCTAGATTTTCCAGTTTTGTTGAGTATAGGCTTTTATAGTAGGATCTGATGAATTTTTGAGTTTCCTCCATTTCTGTTGTTATGTCTCTCTGTTTATTTCTGATTTTATTAATTTGGATACCACCTCTTAGCCCTTTAGTTATTTTAGCTAGGGGTTTATCTATCTTGTTGATTCTCTCAAAGAATCAGCTTTTGAGCCGGGCGGTGGTGGTGCACGCCTTTAATCCCAGCACTTGGGAGGCAGAGGCAGGCGGATTT
>NW_022196911.1:36333799-36345665 GCF_008632895.1 Mastomys coucha | reverse complement strand
AAAAAAAAAAAAAAAAAAAAAGAATCAGCTTTTGGTTTTGTTGATTCTTTGTATTGTTTTCTTTGTTTCTATTTAGTTTATTTCAGCCCTGAGTTTGATTATTTCCTGCCTTCTACTACTCTCGGGCGAGTTTGCTTCTTTTTATTCTAGAGCTCTTAGGTGTGCTGTTAACTTGTTAACATAATATCTCTCTGATTTCTTTACCAGGGTACTTAGTGTTATGAATTTTCCTCATAGTACTACTTTGATTGTGTCTCTTAAGTTTGGGTATGATGAGTCAACATTTTCATTAAATTTCAGAAAGTCTTTAATTTAGTTCTTTATTTCTTCCCTGACCAAGTTATCATTGAGTAAATACTTGTTCAGTTTCCATGTATGTGTGGGCTTTCTGTAGTCTGCTGTTATTGAAGACCAACCTTAGGCCATGGTGATCTGATAGGATGCATGGTATTATTTCAATCTTCTTGTATCTGTTGAGGGTTGTTTTGTGACCAATTATATGGTCAATTTTGGAGAAGGTACCATGAGGTACTGAGGAGAAGGTATATCCTTTTGTTTTAGGGTGAAATGTTCTGCAGATACTATTAAATTCATTTGGTTCATAACCTCTCTTAGTTTCACTGTGTCCTGTTTAGTTTCTGTTTCATGTGACCTGTCCATTGGTGAGAGTGGGGTGTTGAAATTTCCCACTATTTTTGTGTGAAGTTCAACGTGTGTTTTGAGTTTTAGTAATGTTTCTTTTATGAATTTGGGAGCTCTCGCATTTGGGGCATAGATGCTCAGGATTGAGACTTTCTTTTGGTGGATTTTCACCTTGATTAGTATGAAGTGTCCTTCTTCATCATGCTTGAAAGCTTTTGGTTGAAATTCTATTTTATTGGATATTAGGATGGCAACTCATGCTTGTTTCCTGGGACCATGTGCTTAGAAGACCTTTTACTCTGAGATAATGTCTGTATTTGTTACTGAAGTGTTTTTCTAGCATGCAGCAAAATGCTGGATCTTGTTTGCATATCCAGTAGAGAAGCCTGAGGAAAAGAAGGTCCAGCGACAGGCCCAAAATGGGATCCAGCTCAAGAGAAGACCCCAAGGCCTGACACTATTCCTGAGGCTATGGAGCACTCACACAAAGGGAACTATCATGACTACCCGCTGAAAGACCCAACAAGCAGCTGAAAGAGTCGGATGCAGTTATTTGCCCCCAAGCAGTGGATAGAAGCAGCTGACCCCGTGGTTGAATTAGGGAAGGCTGAAAGAAGCTGAGGAAAAGGGCAATACTGTAGGAGGACCAGCAGTCTCAATTAATCTGGACCCCCGATATCTCTCAAACACTGGACCAGCAAACAGACAACATATACCAGCTGATATTAGACCCCCAACATACATACAGTAGAGAAATTCAAGTCTGTGCTCATTCTGAGATGATGCACATAACCCTCAAGAGACTGGAGGCCCCATGGAACTTAGGGGTCAGGTGGGGTGGGGGATGGGAACAACCATGTAGAGGTAGGGAATGGGGAACAGTCAGAGGGTGGATTGGGGGGAATAAAATATGGAGTGTAAAAAATAAAATAAAAAATAAAATAAATTCCATCCAGACTCTTAAAAGGTTATCAATTGTCACAATTCTATTTTCATTAACTTTTCTCTAGGAATAATTGAGAAAATGCATGAAAAAATTTGCAGAAATGTTATGGACAAGTTAGTTCAATTTACATGGACATAAGCCATCCACTGAGCAATGTTCTTCTACACAATTCATATATGAGCCTCTCTATCAGATTTAATATGCCATATGTGTGTAGAATTAATAATAATCGTGACTTTATATCTATGATGATGACTAAAAATCTAGATGAATTATATGATATCTAATATCAGCTGGTATATGCTGTCTGTTTGTTGATCCTGTGTTTGAGAGATCTCAGGGATCCAGATTAATTGAGACTGCTGGTCCTCCTACAGTATTGCCCTTTTCCTCAGCTTCTTTCAGACTTCCCTAATGTCTTTTTGGTTTTAGTTATCTAAATATTTAAATCTCAAAATTTTATTTAGTATGACTTTTATTACAAAAACATTTGCAGCACCAATTTTTATATTTTTTAAATTAATTACTTTATTTATTTGCATTCCAAAAGTGGTCCCCTGCCCCAAAATTGTTCACACTATCTCCCATCTCCCATCCATCTTCCCTTTTGCCCCTAAGAGTGTGGTTCTTCCATTTCCCGACCTACTCTCAGGCACTTCCCTTCCTTGGGGCATCAAGTCTCTACAGGATTAGGGTGCATCCTTTTGCACTGAGGCCAGAGAAGGCAAGCCTCTGCTACTTATGTGCCAGGAGCCACAGACCTGGCAACCTATGCTCTTTGGTTGGTAGCTCAACCTCTGGAAGCTCCCAGGGGTCCAGGTTAGTTGACACTGGTGGTCTCCTATGGAATTGCCATCCTTTTCAGCTCCTTCAGTCCTTCCCTTATGGCTTCCATAGAGGTCCTTGATGTCAGTCCAATGGTTGGCTGTAATTATCTGGATCTGTCTTAGTCAGCTGCTGGTAGAGCCTCTCAGAGGACCTCCATGCTAGGCTGCACCAAATTTTTTAAAACTCAAAACATAAAATCTGTGTAGATGAGTTAGTTAATAAAGCACTTAATTTTCAAGCATGACAACTTGAATTCCACTCCCAGAACCTTTTTAAAAATCTGGATGATGTGGTCCATGTTTGCCTTCTTAGTTCTTAAGAGGTTCTGGATAATGGATGTTCCCTGGGGTTCACTGGCCAGTCAACCTACCTATTTTAGTGAGCTTATGCCAATGAGAAACCCTGTCTAAAAAACAAGTTAGATGGTGTTCATGATTAATGATACTTAAGTCTGTCATTGGCCTTCTAAACACACATATATACATTTGTGTACCTGCTCGCATACACGCACTTACATATGCCTTGTTTACATGTGCACAGACACACACACACATACACACAGGCATGCATGTATGCACACACCCATGTATATAAAAACATGATTTTTTAAACTAAAACACTTAATATTAACCTTTTGAAGTATTTTAGAATTGAGTAAATACTTTTATCTCCTCCCATCTGTCTTGACTGGGGTTTCTGTTGCTGTGATAAATACCATGATGAAAGCAACCTGAGCAAAAAGGATTTATATCATCTTACAGCTTGTAGTTTATTGTTGAGGTAAGTCAGGGCAGAGACTTAAGACAGGAACTTGGGGACAGGAAATGAAGCAAAGGCCAAGAAAGAGCCCTGCATATTGGCTTTATCAGTCTACTTTGTTATAGAACCAAGGGTCACAAGCTCAGGTTGGCTCCACCCACAAAGGGTACTGACCTCCTGTATCAATCACTAGTTAAGAAAATGTACTAAATGTTTCCTAGCTTAATCTTATAGGAAGGCATTTCCCAAATGACTGTGGCTTGTGTCAAGTTGACATAAAACTTGCCAAGGTAGCATCAGGTTAAATCTTCATGTCTCTAGCTAGCTCATTCTGTATAGCTAATACTGACTCTGGTCTTTCATGCCTTTTTCCTGGCTTGTGTCTTCCTATGCTTGTACTCTCTACGCTGCAACTCAGAGACATCTCATGTAAGTCCTCAGGAAATTGACCTGAATCTCTAAATTTCATTTTTAAATGAAAGCATTAAAGTTTATCTTTTTGTTTTAACCTTTACAGTCTTATTATCCCACATGATTTTCTAGGAAGACTTCCTAGCAGAACATTCACAACCTGAGTTAGTTCAATATGTGCCTTTATTTCCATACAATAAACTCAATTTACTGCTTTCAACTAGTCAAATAAGAATATACTCATTAGACTCACTGGGCATGCATTCTCTCTTCTGACACAAAATTTTCTTCAGCATTGCCCTGAGAGTGGATATGTGCGAGTTTATCTCAGTATTTTCCTTAAAGTGGTTTACATGGAACTGCACATGCCATTCTGATGCCACCTAGGCACCTATAGTTAGTTTATTTCCAACATAATTTGAAGTAGAAAGGAATGGAAGAATTTTCTGGGCCATGTGTTGGCACCAGGGCAAAGAACTTTATTTTGTTAGGTGATATGTTTCAGGCATTATAAAAACTTAAGTAGGAAACCATTACCTATATTAAGAAAGAAAGTAAATTTTATCTGGAATAAAAGCATCAAGTACAAAGTTACTTATAACATACAACCTCCATTTTGTTGGTTCCATTAAAAAGCACACAAAAAGCTGATAATGTGGCTAGTCTATAGAAAGTATCAATGGAAGGAGGCAAAAATAATGCAAGTGAGATTTGTTAGACCCTTAAAGGGAGATATGGTTCACTTGCACATCCTGGGTTTCCGGATATATAAACAATGCATTTTGTTTTCTTGTTTTAGCTGAGCTTTGTTGTTCTCTAGGACATGGAACAAAAGAACTCTAGAAAATAAAACCCAGGCAGTATTCTATACCTTTTTTTTTAGTTGTTATCTGTATTACAGTTTGCTTTTAAATGTCCAAACCTAGGAGGAGAGGACCAGTCAGGAGGCACAGGCCTCAGGAGTGGCAGGGTAGCCAGCACAGGATCCTTTCTACCTCCCTCTTCACCTAGGAGGAGGTAATGCAGATCCACAGCCCTCTTTGCCACTTCCCTGCAAGTGGAGAGCCAGTCTCCAGGGTTTGTTCTGACCCCAGGACTCAGGAGTGACGACTGATCCACAGCCCACTACACGCAAGTCTTACCTGAGGAGAGCTGATCTCCCAGAAGAGCTGACACAGGCTTACAGACCCACATGAGGAACTACCTCCAGCCAGAGACAACAAGAACATCTAACACCAGAAATCAACAGATGGCGAAAGGCAAACACAAGAATCTTACCAACAGAAACCAAGACTACTTGACTTTATCAGAACCTTGTACTCCCACCACAGCAAGTCCTGGATATCCCAAAATACCGGAAAAGCAAGATTTGTATCTAAAATCTTATCTCACGATGGTGATAGAGGAATTTAAGAAGAGCATGAATAACTCCCTTAAAGAAATACAGGAGAACACAGGTAAAAAGGTTCAAGCACGTAAAGAGCAATCACAAAAATCCCTTAAAGAATTAAAGGAGAACACAAGTAAACAAGTAGAAGTCCTTAAAGAGGAAACACAAAAAGATTAACAGGAAAGCACAGGTGAAGGAACTGAACAAAACCATCCAGGACTTAAAAATGGAAGTAGAAACAGGTAAGAAATCACAAAGAGAGACAATTCTGGAGATAGAAATTGTAGGAAAGAAGTCAGGAGCCATACATGCAAGCATCACCAACAGAATACAAGAGATAGAAGAGAGAATCTCAGGTGCAGAAGATATCATAGAAAACATTACACAACAGTAAAAAAAAATGCAAAAAGCTCCTAACCGAAAACATCCAGGAAATCCAAGATACAATGAGAAGACTAAACCTAAGAATAATAGATATAGAAGAGAGTGAAGACCTCCAACTTAAAGGGCCAGTAAATATCTTCAATGAAATTATAGAAGAAAACTCCCCTAACCTAAAGAAAGAGATGTCCATGAACATACAAGAAGCCTATAGAATTACAAATAGACTGGACCAGAAAAGAAATTCCTCTCACCACCTAATAGTCAAAACAGCAAGTGCACAAAACAAAGAAAGAATATTAAAAGCAGTGAGCAAAAAAGGTCAAGTAATATATAAAGGCAGACCTGTCAGAATTATACCAGACTTCTAGCCAGAGACTATGAAAGCCAGAAGAAACTGGGTTGATGTCACACAGACCCTAAGAGAACACAAATGCCAGCCCAGACTACTATACCCAGCAAAACTCTCAATTACTGTAGATGGAGTAAACAAAGTATTCTATGATAAAACCAAATTTACACAATATATTTCCACAAATCCAGCCCTTCAAAGGGTAATAAATGGAAAACTATGACACAAGGAGGGAAACTACATCCTAGAAAAAGCAAAAAAGTAATTTTCTAACAAAATTAAAAAAGATAGCCACAAGAACAGATTTCCAACTCTAACAACAAAAATAACAGGAAGCAAAAATTACCTTTCCTTAATATCTATTAATATCAATGGACTCAATTACCCAATAAAAGACATAGACTATCAGACTGGGTACGTAAACAAGACCCAAAATTTTCTTGCATACAGGAAACCCACCTGAGTGACAAAGAGAGACACTTCCTCAAAATAAAAGGATGTAAAACAATTCTTCAAGCCAATGGTCCAAAGAAAAAAGCTAGAGTAGCCATTCTAATATCAAATAAAATCGACTTTCACCCTAAAGTGATCAAAAAAGATTAAGAGGGACACTTCATACTCATCAAAGGTATGATCTACCAAGAGGAACTTTCAATTCTGAAACTCTGCACTCTAAATGCAAGGGCATCTACATTCATACAAGAAACTTTACTAAAGCTCAAAGCACACATTGTACCACACACAATAATAGTGGGAGATTTCAACACCCTACTCTGCAATGGACAGATCATGGAAACAGAAACTATACAAAGACACAATGAGACTAACAAAAGTTATAAAACATAAGGTTTTAACAGATATGTATAGAATGTTTTATCCTAAAACAAAAGGATATACCTTCTTCTCAGCACCTCATGGTACCTGCTCCAACAGGTAATAAGGACACATGTTCCACCATGTTCATAGCAGCCTTATTTAGAATAGCCAGAAACTGGAAACAGATCAGATGTCCCTCAACAGAGGAATGGATACAGAAATTGTGGTATGTCTACATAATGGAGTACTACTCAGCTATTAAAAACAATGAATTTATGAAATTCTTAGGGAAATGGATGGATCTGGAGAATATCATCCTGAGTGAGGTAACCCATTCACAAAGAACACACATGGTATGCATTCTCTGATAAGTGCTTATTAGCCCAGAAGTTCTGAATACTGGAAGAACAACTCACAAACCACAAGAAACTCAAGAAAGAGGAAGACCAAAATGTGGACATCTCATTCCTTCTTGAAAGGGGGAATAAAATACCCATGGAAGGAGTTGCAGAGACTAACTATGGAGCAGAGACTGAAGGAAGGAAAAGCCAGCCTGATATAGCTGTCTCCTGAGAAGCTCTGACAGTACCTGACTAATATAGAAGTAGAAGCTCACAGCCATCCATTGGACTGAATACAGGGTCCCCAATGAAGGAATTAGAGAAAGGACCAAAGGAGCTGAAGGGTTTGCAGCCCCTTAGGATGAACAACAATATGAACTAACTAGTACCCTCAAAGATCCCAGGGACTCAACCAGCAACCAAGGAGTATACATGGTGGGACTGATTGTTCTGGCAGCATGTGTATAGTAGAGGATTGTAAAGTAGATCATGAATGAGAGGAGAGGCCCTTGGCCCTGTGAAGGTTCTGTGCCCCAGTGTAGGGGAATGCCAGGGCCAATAAGTGGGAGAGGGTGGGGTGGCAAGCAGGGGAGGGGGGAAGCAACAGGGCTTTGTTTTTGGGTGTTTTTTGTTTGTTTGTTTGTTTGTTGGGGGGGAACTGGGAAAGGAGAAACCATATGACATGTAAATAAAGAAAATAATAAAAAAGAAAAAAGAAAATCCAATTTCTACCAGGAGGCATCCTGAAGTAAAAGAAGAAAGAAAGAAAGAAAGAAAGAAAGAGAGAGAGAGAGAGAGAGAGAGAAAGACAGAGAGACAGAGAGACAGAGAGACAGAGAGAGAAGAGAGACAGACAGACAGACAGACAGACAGACAGACAGAGAAAAGAGAGAGAGAGAGAGAGAGAGAGAGAGAGAGAGAGAGAGAGAGAGAGAGAGAGGAAGAAAGAAAGATTTATTTCTTGATTCTTCTAGGGTGTAGTTTTGCTCCTTATGTTGGTGTTTTCCATCTATTATCCTTTGTAGGACTGTATTTGTGGAAAGATATTGTGTAAATTTTGTTTTGTCATGGAATATCTTGTTTTCCCCATCTATGGTAATTGAGAGTTTTTCTGGGTATAGTAGCCTAGGCTGGCATTTGTGTTCTTGTAGGGTCTGTATAACATCTACCCA
Source organism: Mastomys coucha (assembly GCF_008632895.1). Lineage (NCBI taxonomy): Eukaryota > Metazoa > Chordata > Mammalia > Rodentia > Muridae > Mastomys > Mastomys coucha. The sequence continues at coordinate 36,337,627 of NW_022196911.1, read as the reverse complement.
GGATCTTTTATCTTTCATAGTCTCTGGTTAGAAGTCTGGTTTAATTCTGATAGGCCTGCCTTAATATGTTACTTGACCTTTTTCCCTTACTGCTTTTAAAATTCTTTCTTTTTTTAGTGCATTTGGTGTTTTGATTATTATGTGATGGGAGGAGTTTCTTTTCTGATCCAGTCTATTTGGAGTTCTGTAGGCTTCTTGTATGTTCATGGGCATCTCTTTCTTTAGGTTTTGTATCTCCAGAGTTGTCTCCCTTTCTGATTTCTTTATTGTTTCTATTTCCATTTTTAGATTCTGGATGGTTTTGCTCATTTCCTTTACCTGTTTGATTGTGTTTCCTGTAGTTAAGGGATTTTGTGTTTCCTCTTGAAGGACTTCTAGCTGTTGACCTGTGTTCTCCTGTATTTCTTTGATTGTGCTATTTATGTCTTTCTTAAAGTCCTTTATCATCTCCATGAGAAGTGATTTTATATCTAGATCTTGCTTTTCCCATGCAATGGTATGTCCAGGACTTGCTATGGTAGGGGAATTAGGTTCTGATGATGCCAAGTGACCTTGGTTTGTGTTGTTTGTTTTTGTAAGCTCACCCTTGCCATCTGGTTATCTCTAGTGCTACCTGCACTTGCTAAATCTGACTGGAGCCTGTCCTTCCTGTGATCCTGGTTGTGTTAGAACTTCTCAGAGTCAAGCTGTCTCGGTGATCCTGTGATTCTGGGATCCTGGGATCCTGGGCTTGTTAGAGCACCTGGGAGTGGAGCTACTGCTGGGTGTTGTGGGACTGGTTGCTGTGTAGCTTGAAGTCAAAGTCTGCTCAGGACAACAGCCCAGAGAGATGGGAAGGAACCAGAAAAACTGAGCTAGTTCAGTTCCTGTGTGCCTGGTCCCACTGGTCCCAGTTACTCCTGGTGTTGGGACAGATGTTAGTTCCTCCTCACCTCTGATCCTTGGTGTGTCAGAGTGCCTGGGAGTGGAGCTTCCTCTGGGTCTTGAGGGACTGGCCTTAGAGCTTGTGCTCAAGGTCTGCTCAAGACACCAGTCCAGACAGACCAAAAGGAATCCAGAATTTTTTATCCTAAAACAAAAGGATATACTTTCTTCTCTGCACTTCATTGTACCTTCTCCAAAATTGACCATATAATTGGTCACAAATCAGGCCTCAACAGATACAAGAATATTGAAGTAATTCCTTGCATCCTATTAGTCAAAGGCTGGAAATAATCAAACTCAGGTCTGAAATCAACCAAATAGAAACAAAAAACTACACAAAGAATCAATCAAACCAGGAGCTAGTTCTTTGAGAAAATCAACAAAATAGATAAACCCTTAGCCCGACTGACTAGAGGGCACAGAGACATTATCCTAATTAACATGATCAGAAATGAAAAGGGAGACATAACAACAGACACTGAGGAAATCCAAAAAATCATGAGAGCATACTACAAAATACTATACTCAACAAAACTGGAAAACTTGGATGAAATGGACAATTTTCTAGACAGATACCAGGCACCAAAGTTAAATCAAGATCAGATCAACCATCTAAACAGTCCCATATCTGCTAATGAAATAGAAACAGTCATTAATAGTCTCTCAACCAAAAAAAGCCCAGAACCAGATGGGTTTAGTGCAGAATTTTATCAGACCTTCAAAGAAGACCTAATTCCAATACTCCTCAAACTATTCCCCAAAATAAAAATGGAAGGTACTCTACCCAATTCATTCTATGAATTCACAATTACTCTTATACCTAAACCACACAAAAACCTAACAAAGAAAGAAAACTTCAGGCTAATTTCCTTTATGAATATTGATGCAAAAATACTCAATAAAATTTTTGCAAATCTAATCCAAGAACACATCAAAACGACCATCCATCATGATCAAGTAGGCTTCATCCCAGGGATGCAGGGATGGTTCAATATTCAGAAATCCATCAAAGTAATTCACTATATAAACAAACTCAAAGAAAAAACATATGATTATCTCATTAGATGATGAGGAAGCATTTGACAAAATCCAAGATCTCTTCATGATAAAAGTCTTGGAAAGATCAGGAATTCAAGACCCATACTTAAACATAGTAAAAGCAATATATAGAAAACTAGTAGCCAACATTAAAATCAATGGAGAAAAACTTGAAGCAATCCCACTAAAATCAGGGACTAGACAAGGCTGCCCACTCTCTCCCTACCTATTCAATATTCTACTTAAAGTCCTAGCCAGAGCAATTAGACAACAAAGGGGGATCAAAGGGATACAAATAGGAAAGGAAGAAGTCAAATTATCACTATTTGCTGATGATATGATTATAAACTTAAATGACCTCCAAAATTCTACCAGAGAGCTCCTAAACCTGATAACCAACTTCAGCAAAGTAGCTGGATATAAAATTAACTCAAGCAAATCAGTGGCCTTTCTCTAACAAAGGATAAACAGGCTGAGAAAGAAATTAGGGAAACAACATCCTTCACAATAGTAGGAAATAATATAAAATACCTTCTTGTGACTCTAAGCAAGTAAAAGATCTGTTTGACAAAAACTTCAAGTCTCTGAAGAAGGAAAATGAAGAAGATCTCAGAAGATGGAAAGATCTCCCATGCTCATGGATGGGCAGAATGAATATAGTAAAAATGGCCATCTTGCCAAAAGTAATCTACAGATTCAATGCAATCCCCATCAAAATTCCAACTCAATTCTTCACAGACTTAGAAAGAGCAATTTGCAGATTCATCTGGAATAACAAAAAGCCCATGATAGCCAAAACTATTCTCAACAATAAAGGAACCTCTGGTGAAATCACCATCCCAGACCTTAAACTGTACTACAAAGCAATTGTGATAAAAAAACTGCATAGTATTGGTACAGTGACTGGCAGGTAGATCAATGGAATAGAACTGAAGTCCCAAAAATGAACCCACAAACCTATGGCCACTTGATCTTTGACAAATGAGCTAAAACCATCCAGTGGAAAAAAGACAGCATTTTCAACAAATGGTGCTGGCTCAATTGACAGTTAGCATGTAGAAGAAAGCAAATTGATCCATTTTTATCTCCTTGTACAAAGCTCAAGTCCAAGTGGATCAAGAACCTCCACATAAAACCAGATACACTCAAACTAATAGAAAAGAAAGTATGGAAGAGCCTCGAGCACATAGACACAGGGGAAAATTTCCTGAACAGAACACCAATAGCTTATGCTCTAAGATCAAGAATCGACAAATGGGACTTCATAAAATTGCAAAGATCCTGTAAGGCAAAAGACACTATCAATAGGACAAAACAGCAACCAACAAATTGGGAAAAGATCTTTACCAATCCTATATCTGAGAGAGAGCTAATATCCAACATATACAAAGAACTCAAGAAGTTAGACTCCAGAGAAACAAAATCCTATTAAAAAATGTAGTACAGAGCAAAACAAAGAATTCTCAACTGACGAATACCAAATGGCTGAGAAGCACCTAAAAAAATGTTCAATATCTTTAGTCATCAGGGAAATGCAAATCAAAACCCTGAGATTCCACCTCACACCAGTCAGAAGATCGGAATACACAAACTACAAACCACAAACCATAAGAAATGCAAGAAGAAGGAAGATCAAAGTGAGGATATTTAGTTCGTTCTTAAAAGGGGGAACAAAATATCCATGGAAGGAGTTGTAGAGACTAACTATGGAGAAGAGACTAAAAGAAGGACAATTCAGAGACTGCTCCACCTGGGAATCCTACCCATATTCAGTCATCAAATCTAGACACTATTATGAATGCCAACAAGTGCTGGATGACAGGAGCCTGAGATAGCTGTCTCCTGAGAGGCTCTGACAGTACATGA
>NW_022196911.1:36326232-36333369 GCF_008632895.1 Mastomys coucha | reverse complement strand
GTGTGGTAAGTTGAGAAATGTCCCATAAATTCTTGTACTTGAACATTTTGTCTGCAGTGGGTAGTAACCTTCCTGGAGGTTCATGGCCTCACTATACATCCTGCATGTTCTTTCTGCTGCTTATGAATAAATTTCATTTGATCAGTTAACATCATTCTCCTGTCACTGTGCCAGTCCTTCTCTGCCATGGTGGATTCTACTATGAAACCGTAAAGCAGAATAAGCCTTCTTCCTTGGTTTTGGTCATGGTCTTCTCATCAAGGAACAGAAAAGCAACTAATACACCTACTTCATTCTAGACATCAGTTACTTGAAAAGATCAACAGTGTGCACTTAGCCTTCTCCTTCTAAGAATGTTTATAAGTAAAGCTAAGAATACAGGTGAAAAGAAAAGAAGCGTAGCAGGCATATGGCCAAAGCTTTGTGGCACTTAGTTTTGCTGGTAATTACGTGTCTGCTTTCATATTTATAACCAGGATCCTCTTTTATCAGATAATATAAATATTAAAAAAATACTGTCTGCTTTATTCACAACCGTACATCCTACTCCTGGTAGGTACTTACCAAGTTATACATACAGTAAGTTGATTATATTTGAGTTCAATCTAATGATTGACTAAAATGATTTTAAAATTGTATTAAAACTATATGCTTTGGGGGTTATTTCACTATAGCAAAATAGAAGAGCGTAATTATCAGCATGTATAAAGTATGCCAACATAAGGGTACAGAAGATACCAAGCATAAATTCCCAGATTTCCCATCCCAGTACAATTATAGAGAGCCATGATGTAGTGTAAAACACTAAGCTCTCATGCTCAGGGAAGCAATGATAGGCCCTCTCTTCTAGAGATTTTATTTGGAGTCAACAATATAGGCACAAATACCCATTGGTGCTGACATTGCCACCTCAATCTTTATCCAAATACAAGGTCAAAATCTGGTGTAGACTAAAGCCTCATCATAAATCACTGTTAGCCTGACATTTCTCCTTTGGCTCTAGGCCCCAGGTATATAAATGGATTTGTATGTTGGAGAATATTGGAAGGGCTCAAATATCATCACTTAAGTCCAGAGTTGGGATCAAACATACTGGCCATGATGTGCTGATATTTTGTTTCTTAGAAATACTTGTTGAAGACTGACTGAATGAAAAGTGAAGGTTTTATTATGTTTCTGCTTCCTAAAATTTTAACAGGTGGAGCTTAGTTTACAGAACTGAAGAAAATAAAAAACTAGATGGGTTTTGGTTATGACATGGGTAATATATGGAAGTTATCAAATTAAGAGTTAGAATGCCTAAATGGGAAAATAAAAGGGCATTCTAAGCAGAATAACAAACTATGCAGGACTTATAGGCAGATTTATTATTTTTTCATGTGTATACATTTATTATAGATATATCACTCAGATTTCAAGAAACTAAAGCACAATGACTTCTTTTGACCTCCATTGGTTAGAATTCAATATTTATTTTGTCTTTCTCAGAAATTTACTTATTCAAATGTATTTATTGAGATTTACTGCCTGCTAGATGCCATGAAAAAACTTTTCAACAAAGCAGCAAATCTAATTTTCAATCTTAATGATTCATTTTATCTAAAATATTTTCACATGCTTTTATAAACCTTGAAAGTATAAGAGAAAGGAAAACCTACTAGTTGGAAAAGTATGTGAAGCATTTTTTTTTACATTTCTGTATTTATTCATGCATATGCATGTAACAATAATAGTTAAAGAGGTCATTAACATCAAGGGAAGTTGGAGGCATAGAAAATATTGGAGGAGGGAAAAGAGATAAAAAAAATAATGTAATTTTACTTCCACTTATATTAAAAATAGATTATTTTTCATAGAAGATATCATGCTTTCTGTATATATTTGCCCTCCCTCTACTCTTCCCAGTCCTCTTCCATCTCCCCTTCCCTCTGAATCCACTCCCTTTCTGTTTTTCATTGGAAAGGAATAGGCTTCTAAGAAACAACAACTAAACATTTCAAAATAAGATATAATAAAATAAAACCCAAAATATCACATTGAAATTCGACAAGGAAAACCAACAGAAGGAAAAAGCCCAAAGAGAAGATATGATAATCAGAAACCCCCTGATTCATACCACCAGGAATCCCATAAAAGCATTAAACTATGTATGTATACATATATATATGTATATATAAACAGATATATATACAAAAACATACACACACATATTTATAATGTAGTAAATTCCTGCCAGCTCTTTGCTTCCTGTTTGTCTCTTTGAGTTCATTTAAGCTTTTCTCAGTGATTTAGAGGACCTTGGCCTGCCTCCTAGTATACTTCATCACCTATGTCTCCTCTACTCTCCCTGCCTTTCTTCTTTTGGGGTCTCCTGAACTCTGGGAGGAGAGGTTAAATGGAAACATTAGATTTAGAACTTAGTGTTTCAAGGTGTCTCTATCTGCCTGTCTCTGTAACTCTCTCTCTGTCTCTCTGTCCCTCTGTCCCTCTGTCCCTCTGTCTCTCTCTCTCTCTCTCTCTCTCTCTCTCTCTCTCTCTCTCTCTCTCTCTCTCTCTCTCTCTCTCTCTCTCTCTCTCTCTCATATGAGGTCTGGCTGTGGCCCCTGTATTAGTTCACATCTGCTACAGGAAGAAGTTTGTTTGATGATGACTAAATAAGTCACTGATAAATAATTATAACAGAATATTTAGGTGTCATCTTTGTTACATTTAGACTGGTAGTATTTTGGGACTCTGGACTGTCTGGACCCTAGTTCTTGGTCATCAAAGCAGTGGACTAGGCCTTAAATAAAAGCAGATATTAGTTGACTACTCCTTCAAGTTGTGTGTCACTATTATCCTAGCATAATTTGAAGGCAGGGCCAATGTAGATCAAAGATTTTGTGGCTGGGTTGTTTTCCGTGATTACCTTTTAATAGCCTTCCCAGTACTTTCCCACACCAAAGAGACTAGAACATAGTAGTGAAGGTTCCATGGAGACACCACCTCAACTTCTCACGTTCAATTAGTTGTCTGGGTGTTGTCTTCAAAATTAGACTTCACTGTCAGGTTGCACAGAGCAAAATATTATCTTAGTAATGGCCTGGGTTGTTTTAATTGATGGGACCCCTTTGGCCAACACCTCAGTTAGATGTAACCCAGTCTTAATTCTGATAAGTCTGAAAGCTTAATTTGGTGACATGTGATAGCCAGTTAGGACTCCATCTCTCTTATTATTAGTAGACTTCATTATTGCCTTCATATATTTTACAAAGTTAGTTATGGTTCTAGGTTTCTATACCATCCTTGAAATGCTCCTCAATTCTAGCTTTCTTTATCCATGTTCCCTCTCTCAATTCCATCTTGCCTCCCCCTCATCACATAATCCTCCCATCTCCAGCTCCACTTACCTACAGGCCACCCATATTCCATTCTATTTTCTTCTCCAGGAAGATGCATGTGTTTACCCTAGTCCTTTCCTCCATACCTAATGTCTCTGGATCTACAGATTGTAGCTTGGTTGTCATTTTTAAATGGCTAATATCCACATATAATTACTTTTTTTTTTCTTGGACAGGGTTACCTCACATAAGTAACTCATATATTTTCTAGGTCCATGCATTTGACTAAAAATTTCATGATGTAATTTTTTGTCATAAGAGTAATTATTTTATTATGTAAACACACAACATTTTCTTTATTTTTCTGTTGAGGGACATCTATGTTGTTTCCAGTTTCTGGCTACTATGAATAGAGGCACAATGAACATAACTGAGCAAGTGTCCTTGTGGTAGAATGAAACATCTTTTGGGTATATGCCCATGAGTTATATCTTGATCTTAAAGTAAATCAGTTCCCAATTATCTTAGAAATAACCATACTGATTTCCATAGTGGATGTGTAAGTTTATACTCCCACCAGCAGTAGATGAGTATTTCTCTTATTCTGCAGCATAAACTGTCACTTATTTTATTGATCTTAGCCATTCTGAGAAGTGTAAGATGGAATCTCAAAGTAGATTTGATTTGAATTTTCCTGATGGCTAAGAATGTTGAATGTTTCTTTAAGTGAAGCAAATTTGATTTCATTGAAATTATGTATTAAACAATCTTCTGTAGGAATAACATGTGAGCTCCTAAGATCTAGAAGACATTAAAGAGTCTACCAGATAAACCATGAACAGTGTGGGAAAAAAGATAATGCTCAGAAGTGCCATGGGTGAAAAAAACTGTAGCCTAAGGGAGGACCTAGAATGGGAAATAGCTCAATGTGCACCAGAAATAGGAAGAAAGCCAACATTTCCAGCCTATAACATATAGAAAAACTGGCCAAGATCCCATTCAAGTGGAAAATGACAAATGACAGGCATCTTTCCAGATAAAGAGAAGTATCTTCTTTTAATCCTAAATACAGTGACAGTAGCATAATAGAACTCTCCACAGCCCATTTGGTAAGAGATTCCTAATGATTTGGAACCAAACTTGGCTCAATATAAGATCTTTCCTGAGCACAATCATATGAAATGGATCAAAAATATCTATGCCAACTGCTACTATTCAATACAGAACAAGACATTTTACTGAGGATACTTAAAGAAGAGAAAAAACTCATATGATTAGAAAAGGAAAACATTAAATTACTACTGTATTCAGACAATGATTTTTGTGTAGGAAAAAAAATAAGTATTTCTCAAAGGGCCTTGAAAGAGATAATTTAGCAAAGTGGCAGGATACAAATCAAAATATAAAAGTATGTGGCTTTTTGTGCCTCAACAACAAATTTCTAGATAATTAAAGCAATATAAGTTGGACAGATACAGTAAAATGGATAGATAAAGTCACTACAAATGAGTCTAAGGTTCCTTTTCTCATCATTGGGATGAAAATACCAGAAGCAATTTGAGGAAGGACTTATTCTCACTCGTGGTTAAGAAAACAAAGTCGGTAATGTAGAGAATGATATGGAAGTTGGCATTTAGTCATATCTGACAAATCAAGAATCATAGAGATTGGGACAGGATAGGGGCCACACTATAGCTGCTGTAGCTCATTCCCCAGTGGCCACTACATTAGACTGAGCAACACTTGCTAAAGGTTCTACAACTTCCCCAAATAGTGCAAATCAGGTGGCTTATATACTTATAGGGGATATCTAACATTGAAAACGTAAGATTCTGCTCCCACCTCCTATATCTTAATGTAAATTTTCATTTAGTACAACTTTCAAACACTTATGGAGACATAGAAGTAGCTCCATAGATGCATTTATTGCCTGTATTAGGGTTCTCTACAGTCACAGAACTTTTGGAATGAATATATTATGCATATATATAAATTACAAATAATAGATATGTTTATTGGAATATTTATTGGAATTATTTACAGGCTGCAGTCCAGGCAATCTAATAGTAGCTAGCTGTGAATAGAAAGTCCAAGAATCTAGTAGTTGCTCAGTTCCAAATGGGTGGTCATCAATATATGCTGGAATCCCAAAGAAATATGCTCCAGTGCCAGTGAAGTATTGGATGTGCTTGTGAGGTGACAGGAAACAAGCAAAGAGCAAAAGTTTCCTTCTTCCATGTCCTTATATAGACTTTCATCAGAAGGTATGGTCCATATTAAAGATCTCTTCCAGCTTTAAGATTTGAATTTAAGAAGTGTGTCTTCTACCTCAGAAGTTCTGACTATATATGAATTAACCCACTTCAAATCAAGCATAAAATGTCTCACAGGTATGCCCCCTGTTTCTGAATTGTAGTTCATTGTTGACAACCAAGTTGATGTAACAATTCAAGTTGACAACCATTATTAGCCATCACAGTGCCATACCTGAGCGCCTGAGTTTGATTCCTGGCTCCCATATAATGGAAGGAGATAACAAATTCAAGTAAGTAGGTGGCTAATATCCATGTGCATATCTGTGCTTACAACATGCCTACATGGTCCCAAAGTCTCACACTTTATAAGAAACCACAAATAGATACCTCAAGATACTGGCATAGATGTCTGTGTGATGTCTGCACAGGTAATGTGTTTCCTATACAATAAGCAGGTGTTTTTTTTTTTCTTTTATAGATAAGGCCACAAAATCATAAGAAATGAAAGTTACAATTTGGATAATACCCAACACTGCATAACAAGAGAAGCAATCAATAGAGTGAAAGGCAACCTACAGAATGAAGGAAAATAGCAGCTGTCTATTCCATAGAGGCCCAATTACTAAGAAATATGAAATCTTAGAAACTTAGCAGCAAAAGAAAGAAATATACTTAATAATTGAGCAAGTTATATAAATATACATATATCAGAATGAAAAGTAGTGGTGCCCAACAAACAGTGAGATGCCATCTTGCCAGAGTAATAATAATCATAATCATAATCATAATCATAATAATCATAATAATAAATAAGAGCCAACACTAGTAAGAATATGGAGAAAATAAAACTCATATATTGTTTAGGATGTTGGTTACCATGATCTCTTTGTATTATAATACATGATATATTTAAGAGCCTAAATGCTACTGAAGTTTAAAGCAAGCATCACATTATCTAACTATACCACTCCTAGGAATGAATATATCTGAAAGAACTGAATTCAGCATAAAAACAGATAATGTGAATACTTATGCCTAATATCCTATTTTTTATTCTTTGAAAATGCCTTACATGTATACAATGTATCTTAATCATTCATACCTATCACTCTTCCTCCTTTCCTTTAATTTCTCCAGAACTCTCCCAACACTTGTCAGGCAATAATCCATGTCCTTTTCTTATAATGTACTAAGTCCATAATGCACCATGAGCATATGTGCATGGCTGTGGAGCCAGCTATAAAAGCACAGGCACTTCCTCAGAGAAAAGTGACTCTGCTTCCCCCAGCAAACATCAACTACCAATGGGTCATCACTTAGGGGCAGAGCCATTGGGAGTCCCTCCTTCCATGCTGGAGTTTATGATTGACTGGATCATTTACATTCCTTGTGCAAGTAGACACAGCTACTGTGAATATGTGTGTGCAAGACCCAGTGTTCAGAATGCAACACTTGGAAGCACACCTCTAAATCTTCCAACACATTCTTTTCACTCCCTCTTCCAAAATATTCCCAAAGTCATAGAAAGCAGTGCTAATATAGATTTCTTCTCTACAGCTGAC
>NW_022196911.1:36296232-36323732 GCF_008632895.1 Mastomys coucha | reverse complement strand
CAAATTAAGCTAAATGGCCCAGACATAGACAATGTTCCTATTTTCCTGAATATTATAAACTCAAAACTGAAAGTCAGTCTGCAAGCAGTATTATGGTTATTACAGGCTGAGAAGGGTACTGATGGAGAAGAAGTGAGGCTGAGAGAAGGAGGGCAAATGTGTGAGCATTCCACAGTGACTTCCATCCAGATGGACAATTACTGCATATTAATGAATATATTAATATGAAGGAAGAATAAAATGTGAACAGGAGTTATTTCTTATAAGAAATACTTTAGTCATTACCCAATGATGTAATCATTTCATGAAAAAGTAGAAAGTAGATAAATGAACTAGGAGAATCTAGACAGTCCTTCAAAGATGCAGCAAAAGCATTGACTGGCTTCCTTGATCTTACTATCTATAGAGAACAAATGTGCTTGTGTGCTGAAAATAGTTTTATGTTTTGAAGATCCCCCTCCTCTAATTGACCAATATGCATGGTACATTATGCCATTAAAGTGCTCTTTCTAGAAAGCTATGCAAAGTCAGAGAAATGAAAATTGTATCTTGTTTCAAAGGGTCAAAACAAAAAAAATAAAGTAAAAGCAAGTAAAAAAGTATCCTAGATATCTTGAAAGAGAAGGTGCTTGGGAAAGATCTCTGAACCACAAAAGTAGGCAAAGGTGATCAGGAAGTAGAACTGCCCACAGTTAAGTATCTGTGATGCAGTTTACAAAGAATAAATTTACCTTAGGACAAATAGACCAGAGCTGAGACTTGAACAGGTTACATTCAAATGCTAAGACTTTCAGAATGACATGGTGACAAGCTAAATTCTTCATGCACTGCTTGGAGTAGTAAACAGTGAGGTCCCTACCGAGGTAGCAGTTTGGCAACTTGAGAAGGCATTTAAAATCAGTTCCTCTCACTTTTCTTCCAACAGGATGGGAATGTGGTTCCCTCTTTGAGACATCCCTGCTTCACATCCTCCTGCTCTCTCCCAGTAAAGATGAATGAACATGGATCCAGAACAGACATGTTCTCAACATAGTTGTATACTTGTTTACTTACACATTTAGGAAGTATTTTCTTCGATCATGAGAAGCACTAGGCTGTCCATAGCTATTGAGATTGTACTCACATGAAGGGTACACATTCAAAACATTCCATTCTGGATCTTCCATCAAAGATACTTCTTCATCCAAGTTCATTGTCCACCTATTCACAACAGAAAGGAAATGGAAACCACCTAATTGTCCTTCAGTTAATGAATGGATAATGAAAACTGACCCATGTACACAATAGAATTCTACTCAGCTATAAAGAAAAATGAAACTTGCAGGTAAACAGAGAGAACTAGAACATAATATACTGAATGAAGTCACCTAGACCCAGGGAGACAAACGTCATATATTCTTTCATATGTGTGTCCTTTATCTGCAAATCTTCAGACATCGTAAGTAACCTGCAGTAACAGCAGAAACCGAGAATATAAGAAGGAACAACGGCAGAGATGGGAGGGTAATTTTTGGGTATAGAACAGCAGGAAATTAGTGCTATGACGGGGAAATGGAAAAATTGGAAGGGACTTTAGGGAAGCTGAGAGAGAGGGCAGTGCAGACAGAGAGTGAAGGAAGAAGAAGAACTAACAATAAAGGTGTTTGATAACAATGAACATACGATTTTATGTTTATCAAAAATTACAAGTATTTAATTACATATACATATATATTCATTTCTTTTATCTGTAGTTGATCTAATTTAAACTTATATGCATCTGGCTTACTCATGAATAAGACTCCAACTATGGTTCTTTTTTGTGGCTATAACAATTGCAGGGAAGTAATCTGTGGTGTTTTGAATATGTTTAGACCAGTGAGTGATACTATTTGGAGGTGTGGCCTTGTTGTAGGAAGTGTGTCACTGTGGGGTGGGCTTTGAAGCTCTGGTCAGTGTGGAAGACTCAGCTTTCTCCTAGCAGCCTTCAGATGAAAATGTAGAACTCTCAGCTCCCCCTCGACCATGCTGGCCTAGATGCGGCCATGATCCCACGTCGATGATAATTAACTGAACCTTAAGCCATCCCCAATTGAATGTTGTCCTTGTAAAAGTTGCCTTGGTCTGTTCATAGCAATAAAACCCTAAGACATTACCCCTCATGTATTTTTCTAAATTTTGGCCTTGCTAATTCTCCATTGGAGTGCCCAAATACTTGCTGTTTCTCTTGGCCATGTGCTCATAGTCCATCTCCTCTCATGGCAGCTTTTTCCTCTCTTCCTCTGGTCATTCTCCTCCCTCTCTCTCCCTCTGCACTCTACAACAAGGTTACCCAAAACCTGCCTACTTCTAATCCCCTCAGTAATTGGCTGCAGCCATTTTAAAATAGTTTTAAATTAAGAAACAAGGTTTGCACAACAAAAACCAGTAAACATGAGAATTTCCTCGTAGATCTTAGGGTACAGAATTTAGCACTGTAATACATAGCAACAGACCTAACCTCAACATATTTCTGAGATGATAATGTTTCCCTCCCTTCCCTTTCTTTCCTCCAAAACCTTTTGTACACCCTTCCTTGCTCTCCTTAAAGTCAGGTCATCTTTTATCATTAATTGTTGATATATGCATGTGTGTGTGCGTGCGTGTGTGTGTGTGTGTGTGTGTGTGTGTGTGTGTGTGTGTATTTCTAAATATTATATGTATAGTCTACATAATGTAATTTGAATACATGTTCCCAGGGCTGAACATTTGATGTTGAGTAACCAATTGGTATACTCTTCCTAGGGAAGACTATTTTCCTAACTCAGAATTAATTGCCTATAATTTTATGTGTGTATGTGTGTGTGTGTGTGTGTGTGTGTGATAATAATGATAATGTTTACCCCAAGAGCCATGAACTATCTTTAAAAATAATCAAATAATAGTACTATGCATGAACCTCTCAAGTCATTGATGAGGAAAGTTCAAGAGAACTCCAAAACAATATAGGCTATTGCTGATATCCTTGGTTGCCTCCCAAAATCTGAAAGTATGTGTTGAAGACATGACATTCTTAGTGCACAGTATTTGAGGAATTGAGCTGGGATTAACTTGCAAACCTCTTCATTGAGGACTGACTGGCTCTCATGGTATCAGAAGGTAATATGGGTGCTGCCAAGGGAGAACAAGAATTGATAGCCCTCCTCAACTGTAAAGATTGTGAACCACAGCAATAACCGGACTAGTAAGATATCCACAATTTTGGGACCGTGGCACTTTTTAATCTTGAGGGTAACGTGCAGCTCTCTCAGTCTTAAGGCCCATTCAGAAGGGAGGAATTCATACCTAGTGCTGTGAACTTAGGTGACTACCCACACTGGAGAAGTCATAGATCCAAGGGAGAGCCTGATACTGCTGGTTTCCTAAACTAACATAATCCCTAACTGCATTCTAAATCCTAATCTTTATACTCACAGATAGCTGCAGCGGCCATCTCTCATCCAAGAAGCTTCTTTTTGTAGCAATCAGAAATAATTACAGAAAAACAAAACTAGTCAAAATGCATTCAATAAGTAATTATGGTGTGCCCAACCCCAACTGCAGCAATACCCCTAAACGTAAAAGCTCAAGAAAATTCTCAAAAAGGAGGTAAAACATTATAGAGCCAGAGGGTCAAGATGCCTGTGAATCGATTGAGTCCCATAATCATCAAAGAGAAAATGCATGGATTTATTTGGGGGGGAGGATTTTTTTTATTAGATGTTTTCTTTCTTTACAATATCTCCTTTCCCATGTTCCCCTCCAAAAAAATAATAAAAATAAAATTAAATAAAATAAAAAAACTAAAACAAACCCATGTTCCCTCCCCACTGTCCCTACTCATCACCCAATGCCCTCCTGCTTACTGACCCTGGCATTCCCCTACACTGGGGCATAGAACCTTCACAGGGTCAATGAACTTATAACAATATGGTTGCCTGTACCAGCATATGCCAATTCAGACAGCAGAAGTTTGACATGCCATTCTTAAATGACAAGCTATAGGATTACATTCTATGTTTTGCTTTTCAAAATAAACAGTGTACATTTTATAAAGTCCATATTTTAAAAAAATGCTTGTCACATTTGCTTTGTAGACTGCTAAACATTACTTTAAAACAATGTGTACATTTGTGCACATTATATCTTAATATACATGTGAATATAGAATACATAATTTTAGTGGTATTATTATAAATAAGTTTAGGAAGTTATATTCATAAAAGAAATTTTTAATATATTTTTGTGGAAATGTAAGAAAAATTAAGAGAAGATACTTCAAAGCAGACAGAATTTCAGTTTCTAATGAAGAAGCTACCCGCACAATGAAAGTGACATCATAATAATACTGTGTAGGGCATCAGTTCTTTTTAATCAAAGAAGGTTATTTAGTCACTGGGCCACAAAATCAAGACCCACTTTAATGATTCCGAGTCAAGAAAAGTCAAGAAGCAAATTCTTTTTATTTGGGTTGGAACATAACAGGTGGAACATTTTACTCTTAGGACAATTTGAGGCAAATAATGATTTCATTGAACCTGAAAGGTACCCATGGATATGAAATTGTATTAAAGGAAAGACTTTTATCACTCACAAAGGATACTTTATTGTGGCAGTTACCAATCTGATGATAACATTAAATAAGACCAAATGGGGAAGTGTTAATTGGATAACTTATGTGGGGCCTATCTGTGAAGAAGACTGACTCTTTCTCTCTCAAAGTCAATTAACTGCCTGTAGTTCTCCATCTTTGTATGGGGTCCATGAGATCTTCCCATCCACACAGCAACATCAACTGGTGTTTCCAATGTGCAAGCCTTATTTAGGCAAATGTTAAGATTTCATGGGTACAGTTTCCCTGTCTTGTACAGAAGACACCATCACATTCTAGATGTTTTAATCCTCTGGATCTTACAATCTCTCCTCTCCTCTCCATATTTCTTGAGTAATAAGTGGAGAAGTTGTGTTGTGGAGATTTCAACTAAAACTCAGTCTTCCTTTCATTATGTTCTTACTGATGTCAATAGTTAGAAACTTCTGTTCTCCTTAGTCTACTTCCACACAGCAGGCATTTGGGGAATATTTCATGGATAAGCCAGTACTTGAAACTCCAATATACATTTTAATAATTCAATAGCACAAACTGAGAACATTGCTTACTCATTCATAATGCAAAGACTTCACATGATACCACAGAGCTTTAAACATAAGCCAAGTAACTTCAGCTCCAAGGTCATGTGACCTGATGTTGGAGACATTTGTCTGCACTGTTTCTTCACACAGTCTCCCAGTTCTTACGAACTGAGGTAACCGTAATGGGTTGTTAGATCCTGACATGTTGAAATCTACTCTGAGCCTCCACTAAACTTTGTGGTCTCATCTTCAAGTCATGTTTAAAATAACTTGGATTGATTTTATGGCAAGTTCAGTATTATACAAAGTTCCATATAAAAGAAGGCTGTTGAAAGAATAGTCAGTGTTCTTGGAAATATAGCAAATAGTGTTGCTACAAAAGGAATTAAGTGGTGTCTAAAGAACACAAAAGAATAATTCTTATGCCATAGAATGTTTTCTCAGTGAATGCCCACATGATGTCTAGACTGCAATCCAAGCCAGTGCCAATGTTAACTTGGACATTTGCCATAGCCTTCTGTACAATTTCCCAGCTTCCTTTCCACTGTATCTGTACAGCTCATTGGACACGTCACAGCCACATTAATTCAATGTGGTAAAGAATCGTAACCCTTTTTGCATGTTGCCTGTGGTGCCCAATGCTTTCTATATACATGGAATCAGTATGTTATTTTTTTGCCTCCTTTTTTAATTTTTATTAGATGTTTTCTTTATTTACAATATCTCCTTTCCCAGGTTCCCCTCCAAAAAAAAAAAAGAAAGAAAGAAAGAAAGAAAGAGAAAAAAGAAAAAAGAAAAGAAAAAAGAAAAAAGAAAAGAAAAGAAACAAAAACTAAAACAATCCCCTGTTCCCTCCTCCCCTCCCCTTGCTCACCATCCCACCTCCTGCTTACTTGCCCTGGCATTCCCCTATACTGGGGCATAGAACCTTCACAGGGCCAAGGGCCTCTTCTCCCATTGATGATCAACTTGGCCATCCTCTGCTATACACATACTACTGGAGCCATGAGTGCCCCCATGTGTACTTTTTCGTTGGAGTTTTAGTCCCTGGGAGCTCTGAGGATACTAGTTAGTCCATATTGTTGTTCGTCCTAAGGGGCTGCAAACCCTTCAGCTCCTTGGGTCCTTTCTCTAGCTCCTTCATTGGGGACCCTGTACTCAGTCCAATGGATGGATGTGAGCCTCTACTTCTGTATTAGTCAGATACTGTCAGAGCCTCTCAGGAGACAGCTATATCAGACTCCTGTCATCCATCACTTGCTGGCATCCACAATAGTGTCTAGATTTGATGATTGAATATGGGAAGGATTCCCAGGTGGAGTAGTCTCTGAATTGTCCTTCCTTTAGTCTCTGCTCCATAGTTAGTCTCTACAACTCCTTCCATGGGTATTTTGTTCCCCCTTTAAGAAGGAACTGAGTATCCACACTTTGGTCTTCCTTCTTCTTGAGTTTCTTATGGTTTTTGGTTTGTACTTTGTGTATTCCGATCTTCTAGGTTATTCACAGTATGTTATTTAAAACCGTAATCTTCAAGGTTAATTGGATCTGCTCCCTTCAAGACTCTAATTCTGGCTTCTCTGGAAACTTGGTTTCTCTACAAATCTATTGGGAAACCTTTCTGCTGAGGATACAGATGTTTCTCAAAGCCTTTGCACCACCTTTAATGGAATCATTCCATACTAAGATTGTGCTGGTGCATGCCTTCTCATTCATCTTACTTCTCTGTCATTTGTTTAAGGTAGCTTTCCTCCAGCAATCAATCTGAAGGGGCTGTTCTTTCTACCACCCTAGAATATTTATCCCATACATATGCAACTGTCTAAAACTGTGTTGTATATATTTTTAATGTCAGCACTCAAGAAGGTTGCAGCAGGAATATTATCTTTCATTTGATGTAATCAGGTGGACTCAATTTAATACATTTAAAAAAAAAAGAAAGAGAGAAAGTAGAAAAGGAGGAAAGAGTGCCCTTATCTGTTTCTTTTACTATTGTTAGCCATTTGTCTAACAAACTTAACACTTTCAAGATGCACCAGTTAATGATTAAATATGCAGGTGTTTAGAAATCAAGCCATGCTAACTAAAATGCATTTTGCTCTATTCTATTGAAGTAAGCAGGTTGATAATGAAGGGTTCTGTTGAGATTTGGACTGATTCCTAAGTGACCTAATCTAGAATGTAATAGTGCGTGAAAAGGGCACAAGCACCTCCTTTCTCCTCCTCATTTTGATATCATCACATGCAGGAATGGCTCTCATACCCACAGGAGAAACAACAGTTCATTCTGTGATGCTTCATTTATAATGTCTGTCCACACTTCAGCAAACAGCTGCGCACCTGGCCACTCCACACAACTGTATTTTAGAAAAGTCAGGAAAAAAAGGCATCTACCCTCTATAATTTGGGCTTAGAATGTTTTAGTGAGAAAAATCAATACTTAAACAATAGGATTATAATCTCTATCATGGAGAGAAGAGAGCCATCCTTTGGCAATTCCAACTCCATGGACAAGAACAAGGGACATGGCTGGTAAGGTCAACTGTTTCTTCTCAGGACAGCAATTTGCTGGTCTCAACCTCAGGGGAATGTTTCAGGACAAACTCTACCCTCTCTATTACCATCAGAACTCACTCATGAGAAGGTAAGATCTATTTCAAATTTTTGTGTTTTCTTCATTAAGTCATCTCAGGAACTTAGTTGTTCTCTTTTATTTCTGTTTCTGTGATTAAACACTTTAAAGCAAATCAAGGGGAAAACAGTTTATTTTACAGTACAATTAGAGACCATCACTATGGTAGTTTGAGATAACTAGTCACACCGCATATGCAGTCACAAGCAGAGAAAAGTAAATACATACAAAATATCTTATTTTGTTGCTTGTTTGCTTGCTTGTACTTGGGTTTACTTCTCAACTCAAACAGGTCAGGACTCCATGCCTAAGGAATGGTGCTACCCACAGTAGGTTTATTTTTTCCACATTTTTAGGACATAGACATATCCAGGGGCTGAGTCACAAAGAGTCTCTTCCCTAGGTATTCAAGGTTGTGTCAAGTTGAT
Source organism: Mastomys coucha (assembly GCF_008632895.1). Lineage (NCBI taxonomy): Eukaryota > Metazoa > Chordata > Mammalia > Rodentia > Muridae > Mastomys > Mastomys coucha. Next base: position 36,315,545 of record NW_022196911.1, on the reverse strand, counting down.
AATTAAAGATAAACATTACATTAATGTATGCTGAATAAATTATTTTTAAACATATAAATACTTGACACAGTTGTTTATAGGAATAACTATAATGTCTTGCCCTCAACCTTAAACTCAGTAAATACTCCTGTAAGTATCCCTCATCTTTTTATTACAAGCAAATGACAAGTAGGAAAAAGTAATGTGTTCAGGTTGTTACACAGTCAAGGAAAAATGAGGATAACATGGAATCTCAGAACTAAGGATTAACTTAGCATTGCATCCTAATAGACTGCAGAACATAGGTATGAAATACTTTGGCGGAGAAGCTGGAGTGAGTAAGTGGGAGAGAACATTCAAAGAAGCAAGGGGAGGGGAAATGGGAGAGCGGGGTTGTGGAGGGAAAACTGGAAAAGGAGATAATATTTGAAATGTAAACAAATATAATATCCAATAAAAATTTTGAAACATAAAAAAATAAAATAAAATTCTGATGCATCATCCAAAACAAGAAAGAAAGAAAAGGAAAAGGAGATTAAAGAACTAAACAATATCATAGTTTAAAAAAAAAAGGAAACAAGAAATACTTTGGCATTTCAAATACCATAGGGAAAAAACAACAGTTTAAAATCCTCAAAACATTATTAAAAATGATGTGAAAACTGAATTAAAAAATATGTCACGTTTAGGACCCCAGATAGGCAGGCCAATAAACTGACTCCAACTCCTCCCTGCAGAGGCTCACAGTTTCTGTTAGAAAGTCAAGAATCTGAACACTGAGGTGCTAGGTAAGATTTTAGATCTGCCATAGGACAACACAAAGTCTAGCCATATCACTTTTGGGGGGTAAGACACTTTCCCTAATGCTGAACCTCATCAAAGGATAAAGCTCTAGAATGTTGCTTTCTATTAGTATCAAGTTTTTCTTAATATGAACAAGCAATCAAATCAAAAGGAAGAATCCTAACAGTTGCATTGCATCACAAAGGGAGAACATCAGTAACCATGAGTACCATTCATTTCACTTTACAAAAGCTTATTACCACAACAACGGCATGTGTGGGCGGGTTTGCTCATGCTGGACGTGGGTAGGGTGTGTGCACATGAGCACATGGGGGAGCGTGTACACGGCAGACGACAACCACAGCTGTCCTCACTCTGATGCTCTCCAGATTTAATTTGTAAGAGTCTCTTACCTGATAAATAGTCTGTGTTGGCTAACCAGCAAGCCCTCTGGAGATGCCTATCTCTGACCACCACACCACACTGACCCACCACCACACCAGTCATATTTTTTAAACATGGATTCTAAGGAATCAAACTCAGATCCTCATATTTGCACAGCAAGCACTTTATCAGCTAGTCTATCTTTGAGACCCATTCCCACAAACATATATTGATCTCCCAACAACCTTCCTGTCCAAAACTTCCCAAAACTCTCCACCTGGATTATCATAGCAACATCCCCCTGAGGATCTACTCCTGGCCACCTGTCTTCCTCACACACTCACACTAGGACCAAAGTTCAAAATGTAAGCCCTTCTGGCCCTACCATTTCAGTGCTCTCTCAAAAATTCAACTAAAAGAAAAAAAGACTATAACAGTCTATGGGCCCTCTAACATATGTTATAATTATCATTTTTGTTAACATAGCATTATCATTTCATCATTATACTTCCTAGGCCCTGACCACTTTGGCCATTCAGGGTACTCCTGAGACTGTGTCATCCTCACTGACGTGGGCCCATTGAATTTCTTACTTTCCCAATGATGGAGTCCTCCTCTCCTTATTCCAATTTTCCATAAGCACCTTGGTATGCTCACGTTGTTACAATAAACTACAGACAAGGCTTTCTGAAAACTACAGAATTTTGCTTCTCTATACTCTGGAGGAAGGGTGACAAGTCTAAGATCATAATACTGTAAATTTGGTATCTGGTAAGGAGACCTCCTGGTTCATACTTGGTGCCTTCTTATGGGAGAGAGACTAAGACATGTTTTAGAAGAGCACAAATCTTATTCATATGGGCTTTATGCTCATAAATTAATCACCTTCCAAACAAGATGATTATCACTGTAAGCACCACATTAACGAGGCATCAGCATATGAATTTTGAAAAGAAATAAATATTCAGACTATAATATTAAGTTAAGTTCTCTGATTCTCTGAGTTTAGCCTATGTCCCTTTCTCAAAAATACTTTCTGACAAGCTCAGAATATAACTCAGACTGATAAATTTGGATTATTCTTTGAATTAACAAATATCATAAATTGTATATATCCCTAACATCCCCAATCCTAACCATTTTATATGTGTGTGTGTGAGTATGTGTGCATCTGTGTGTGTATACATATATATGTATATACATATGTATATGTATATATATACATATATATATATATGATTATTTATTGCATAGCTATCTTCCTAATACAACCCTGGGACTCTTCACACACATCAGGAAGCAGAGTGAGTATGCTTTAAGTCACTCCTTCATTCTCATAGTTTAAAATCAGTCTTGTCTAATAAATATTGGTACCTAATTTAAATATTTCTTGAATTAGGAAATATGCATACCATTTATATTTGTGTGAAAAATATAGAAGTCCTATGTTCTACATTATTCATGCTCCAGGTGATGAAACAAAGGTTAAGAAATGAATCAATCTCCCATTTTCTGTCTCAAAGTCTGTACACATTCAAAACTTCTATGTAACAGTATTTCTGAAAAACATTCATTTCATTTTGGCCTCCATAGCATACCTCTTCTTTCCTCTGTAGCATAATCTTACTTAGAGATAAGATTTGGCATAAATGAAAGCATTTCTAAATTTTCCCATAACTATTTTTACATTGCGAAGTGAGCCTAGGCTTTAAAATTCATTCTCACTTTTTGATAGGAGAAAGAACACTTTGAAATAAATTTCTTTATCTACTAGCAAATTGAAAAATAATGACAGATACCCACAGTGTTACACTAAATTATTCCCTTTCCTTTCCTAAAGCAAATGGTATAATCAGCCTCATGCCACACAAGCCTTATACCATTCTGCCCCATGGTATTGAATTAACCTTTACCTGACATTTCTAGGTAATCATTTTGGGAGGCATCCAATAAATCATTTAATAAAATGAGAGTGGAATAGCTTTCCAGAAAGAGCGTGTGCTCATTTTAAGTACTTATAAATGGAGGCAATTGCATTCAACAACAAAAATAGCTTTGTGTCCCCAAACATGAGCAACTGGATTGGCCTTTCCCAAAGGCAACCCGGAAGCACCTGGCGACAAACCAGACCATAGTTCTTAATGACAAACAAGGACAAAACACCTACAAGCGATATCTTCTTGTCCCATTCTTTGTCTATGGCTATCATAGTTTTACAATTGATAAAAAAAAATCTATAAAAGTATATTACCTTTGCAAGAAGATCGCATCTCTAAGACAAAAGCTGATGGTAAAAATTTCTTATCATATAGCTTAAGGGTCAATTGTTTTCAAAAAGAGAGTTCCAGAGAGCACCCACATCAGGTAGTCCATGATCACCCACAACTGTCATTCCAGGAGATACAGTGTCTTTTTCTGCCACTAGCTGCCTCCTGTATATACCCAATGTACACACATATATGCATATACATATGCACATATGTGTGTATATGCATATATGTATGTATATGGATATATGTGTGTATATGTATATGATGTATATATTTTATACAAGATAGATTGTCATTGAATTCATAATATGAAGAGAGATAAAGAAACTACTTTTGACTCTGTGAAATGTCACTTAGATATCTCATTCGATGAAGCCACTATTAAGGAAATGGGCATCAGCTGTCTTATTTTTCAGTACTGTGTTTCTTAGGTCTTTGTCTCTTATAATACAAGCTGACTTCTCAGAAGTTGTACCCTAAGATGCCAAATAAAGTTAAAGCCTTTGTGGATGTAATTATGTCATTCCTGAAACCTTCCTTTTGGGCATCTAAAAATTAGAAGCTCTTATTCCAGAATCTCTGTCTGGACATGAGTGTCTGAGAATGTTCAATGAAGGACAGATTTAGTGAGAAAAAAAAAAAATCACTTGTAGCTGCTTCTTTTCCCTTCCCTATTTTCTTCATAGAGGTCATTATTATTATTATTAAAATGGAAATTAAAATCCATTTCATTTTAGGTGGAAGATGACGCCTTTGCCTGGGCTTAAGAAACATTTTAATTAATGAGACTTGGCTTAAGAGAACAGAGCAACTTACATATGTAAAACTAATTAAAGGATAGTAGTGACTGCTTAGAAGTGAACGCCTTTAATAGTAATAAAGGCAAGGTTACAAATTCCTCAGAAGAACTGTGGAGTTTGTTTTCAGTGCATTAAGTAGGGACAGCGTGCTTCTCTAGGATTGTGGACATCCAGATGCGTGGGTTTTAGTCCTGAGCATTTACACGCCTCCCATCCAACTTGATAATGCTTGTAGATACTTTCATTTGTCACAACTGAAAAATGCTATTTTGCATCCTATGGATCTAGACCAGGGACACTCTAAAGTATCTGGCAATGGTTGATCACCTGCTGAAAGCAGAGCATGATCTAGTCAAAGTGCTCATCATGCTGAGGGCGAGAACCCCTGTGGAGGAATCATCCTCGTCTTATAGAAAGGTACACCCAGATCTCACTGCAAACTCCAAGACTACTGATGGATTTGAAAATTGGTAAAACTTTAGATTCTTCATTTATGACACTTCATTTTTAAAGTTCTCCATTGGAGGAGCACTTCCACCAGGAAAACTATACTAAAACTACTCAGTTATAGCTTTTTATATAAGCCCAAGGTATACTTTGGACAAACAACGCTATTATACACTGCATTGAAGAGAATGGATTTTTGCTCAGTAATTTAGCAAAACAGACTGAAAAAATCAATCAAAATCGGCTACTTAATATTGTATTCTATACCAAGAAGCACATTGGAGCCTTCTGAACTGCACTATTCTGTGATGAACTGTTCTAATGTGTCCCATCTCTTTGAACTGCATTGTTCTGTGATGGAAGTTTCTGATGTGTCTCATCTCTCTTCTTTTCTGAGACAGGGTGACATATCATTGCAGAGTACTGAACCCAGGGTCTACCTGTTATTAAGCAGTTCCTCTGTCTCAGAGCAACAACTCCATATCTGTTATGCTGTGGCATATGGACCGATATAACTGACTTAAGACAATTATCATACTCCTCTCCTAAACGTCTGGTGAAAAATTGGCTAAATTATACATATACATTCAGTATATGTGCAAACTTCAATAACTCTAGTAACAATGACACTGTTTCAAACTAAGGTAATAAATTTTTGCAAGATGAAACTTCATTGAAAGAAAGAAATTCTGAGACTTTTCTCTATACAAACTGTCTCTTCCTATGCAAATTTTGACTTTCAGCAATACATCAGTTTAAAACATTAGCATACTGAAAAACAGATGAAAAGCCTGTATATTGCCTCATGTTAATTCTGAATCTGGGCATTTTATTAATGTTGACTTTAAGTGAGAAAAATGTCATCAAGAACAAAATAACAGTTGCCCAGGATTTCCAGTTTTATTCCAGAATTTCAACTTCTATGTCACTAATTTATGTATTTTGGAATCTTCCCTATAGAAATAACTATGTACACAATGATGAAAAGGAGGCCCAGCGACAGGCCCAACGTGGTATCCAGCTCAAGGAGAGGCTCCAAGGCTTGACACTATTACTGAGGCTATGGAGTGCTCACAAAAAGGGGCCTATCATGACTGCCCCTTTATTTCATTTTTAAAATCAATGGCAAAAATTCTAAATTTTTGGCAATGTTTAACTTTTCCCACTACCTAAAGTATGATACACAGCTCATTCTATTTCATCTCAGAATATTGAAGTGTCATATAACTGGAAAAGATTGCTAAGTGCACATTTACCATCTCTGCTTTGGAGATGCTCCACATCAGTTTGTTGCTGAGCTGTTGCTTTTAATTGTAAACATTTTAAATGCATGTGTAGTTATAATGGTTCTCTTTTAAAAAATAAAAACATTCTCTTTAGAAATGTCAAAAAAAAAAAAAAAAAAGGTAATAAATGACTGCCCTCCGAAAGACTCCACAAGCAGCTGAAAGAGTCAGATGCAGATATTTACACCCAACCAATGGGCAGAAGCTACTAACCTCTGTGGTTGAATTAGGGAAAAACAGGAAGAAGCTGAGGAGGGTGACCCTGTAGGAAGATCAGCAGTCTCAATAAACCTGGACCCTTGAGATCTCTCAAACACTGCACCACCAGCTCTCAAACCAGGCAACATATACCACCTGGTATGAGGCCTCCAACACATATACAGAAGAGGACTTCCATGTCTGAGTTCAGTCAGAGAAGATATACCTAACCCTCAAGAGACTGGAGGCTCCAGGGACTAGAGAAGTCTGGTGGGAAGGATACCTCCTTATGGAGATGAGGGGGAGGAGGTCTCAATTGTATGCATGCAAAACAAGGTGAAAATTAAGAAAATTATAAACTTAATATATGCCATGAATAATTTAGAAGTAAATAACTGATGCTTGAATTTTTCAATCACAGTTTCTTAAGACATCTGTCTACCTTACCCACCTATTCTTAAAAGTACTACGTCCAGAAGCTCAGTCACCTGAAAAAATCTGGAGGTAGCTGTCTATGCTACAACATCCTCAATGATATGTGATTCATAATCATTCCAGCTGAAAGCTAACTCTTCCCTTGGTCCAGGTGCACGTCATGGCTCGATACATAACAATTCATTATAAGCAGTAGGTCACTGAAATCACCACAGCATGAAACGATTGGTACTTTGCTATGTCTCACCTCAGTGCCTATGCCAACATCTCATATTAGCATTTTTATTCTTATTTTTCACTTTGTTAAACCTATTGAAAACTAGTGGAAGAGCTGTAAACCAAAAAGAAAACCAACCCCTGTGCACAGGTTTATCAACAGCAGTTTGTATGCAACAATAGCCCACTGTCCTTACTCAAGCAATCACATGCTTTAAAAACAGCCTGCTCAGTTCACATGTTGGAAAGCTATACCAGAGAACCCACCAAAACATGAAGAAAGAAATAATGAAAAGACACTTGAGTTAACAGAAGAAATAGAAGATGGACAGTAATTACAAATGCTAACTGAATTTAATATTACTAATGAGTTTAAATTATCAGCATTTCAAAGCATTCATTTTTAGAACAAGAATATAAAAATTTTACTCATAATCTTCCAATCTCATTCAAAATATCTGAGACTTTTAATTATCTCACTATGTGAGAACTCTGAAATTGTTTCAATACCTTTTAATTATAGTTTTAAATGTGAGCATCCGTTGACTGCAGGAAACACTCTACAGAGAACACTTTTGCTTTAATTATACGGCTAGATTAAAGATGAATGTGAGATAGAAAGAGTAGCTCCTCTATTTTTATTTATCTATTTATTTTATTAGATATTTTTTATTTACATTCCAAATGATATCTCCTTTCCCGATTTCCCCTCCAGAAAAACAAAAAACAAAAAACAAAAAACAAAACAAACAAACAAACAAAAAAACCCTGTTCCCTCCTCCTTTCCCCCTGCTCACCAACCCACCCTCTCCTGCTTCCTGGCCCTGGCATTCCCCTAGACTCGGGCATAGAACCTTCACAGGACCAAGGGCTTCTCCTCCCATTAATGACCGGCTAGACCATCCTCTGCTATACATGTGCTGCTGGAGCCATCAGTCTCATCATGTGTACTCTGGTTGGTGGTTTAGTCCCTGGGAGCTCTGAGGGTACTAGTTAGTTCATATATATTTTGGCATCTTTCTCCTTTATTCCATGCAGTTTGGGGAACTGAGACTGAGAAGTATTGCAGGAGCATAAACACTGATTTTTTGGAAGTATTTTGAGAATTAACATTGCGTTCCTATGAAGAAAGAATACTAGGGAAATCGGGTAACATAAGGGATAGAGAGATGACTGATCAGTAAAGTACTTGTCAAAGTGTGAGCACATGATTTCCCTTTCCAGAACCCATGCTAAAAAGCTTATAGACCCCTTGGCCTTGCTGACCAGCTGACCTAGTACACTTAGTGAGGTCCAAGCCAGACAGAGACTTTGTGTTAACAATAAGAACAATAAGGTGGAAAGAAACTGAGGAACCACAAAAGAGTAAGCCTCTAGCCTCCACAGGAATCACTCAAGTCAACCCACACAACACATGTGAAAATTCTCAACACACAGAGACGTTGGGCAACATAGAAGAAATGTGATCCCAAGGACAAAGAGATGCCAGCACCATGACTTCTGATTGTTCCTTGCAAAGATTATTGTCTTTATCTAAAGTAGCCAAGAATCAATGGAAGAGATGTTAACTAAAAGACACATGTAGTCAAAGATGTGCGTGACAAAGCTCATGCATGCCACGGCACGGCATGGTGAGCACTTTCGATGAGAAGTAGTGTTTATGTCTGAATTAAGTTTAACAGTTATTGCTGACATTCAGGCAACAGATAACACCACTTTGCAAGTTGTCCCTGATCAATATCAAATCAAACATGGTTTCCTCCTAGCAACTATGAACTCAAATGATGCCTTTTAGTTTACGTTCATCCTGCTTGTTATAAATGTGGATATGTTTTCTTCTTGTAGGTGATTTTCATGACCTGTTCCCTCCACTAGACTTATAAAGTCTGAGATTTTATCCATTTACCCATTTCAACTAGTATAAGTAATGGTGTTTAATAGAGAATCGAAGCCAAGTAAGTACTGAAGGAAAGAATGAATAGATAGTGAATTGCATAAAAATTGATAATAAATAATATTACTGATCTGAGAAAAATGGTTTCAACAATATGAAAGAGAAACAAGTCGGGCACAGAAATTAAATAACACCTGTATGTGCTTAAATGTGAAACCTAAAAATGTGGATCCCATGGTTCATGGTAATAGAGCATAGAATAGGTGGGTCTCAAGTTTGAGGAAGCAGTGGGTATGGGAGTCATGGAAACAGAATGGTTAGTGGCTACAGGAATGCAGAAGTAACAGCTTGTAATATATTATAACAGAAGAAGATATACATAGATTGGCAAGAATTACCTGTACTTTTCAAAATAGGTAGTAGAGAAGATTTTTCATGTTCCCACCACAAAGAAGATGTTAAGTATCTAAAGTGTTTGACCTGCCATTTACCTTGATCTGATCAGGCCATTACACAAAATCCTACAGTGGGATGTCACACTATTTTCTATATCTATGCATAATTATCAATGACAACTTAAAACAAAACATGCTTGTTTGAGAAAGCATCATTGTCTCATTATAAAATGTCACTACTCTGTGTATAAGAAATCAAGAATAAAGCAAATGCATGACTTAAAACCCACTTATGGCCATAACTACACATCCTCAATCAGAAAATTTTCTATGGGCCTTTCAGTAAAGTTGACGTTTTAACCGCTCCTTTTCTCTGTAAGGCCATTCTAGCTAAAGAAGGTTGCCAGAAATTGTTGAAGCCTGGGCAAAAGCTAGATGAGATGTACAGTAAATCCTCTGGCTACTAGGAAAGGTTCCCTGGGAACAAATCAAATATGTGTCAAGATCCTCCCCAGGCTGCAGTATTCTGTCATTACGAATCTGAAAGACTTTGGTATATTCTCTCTCCAGCTCCATACACTGGGTAGATAGTATACAAATGCAATTTCCTGAAAGTTAACTACTTTCTCCGTCTTAACTGGATTTTTCTGTTCCTTTCTCAGTCTCACTGCCAGGAAACTGTGATGCTCACACTGCTGAAACTCCGAAGACAGATGGCTGAGCTTTCCAAAAGTCTGAACACAATTTCTGTTCTTCATTTTGACACATGACCACGGGGCTCATAAGTTCATTCTTATATTCATAATGAACCTCATCCACTGGCTCAGGGAGATAAGGTGCATTCTAATTAGTTAGTTTCAGGTTCTCAAATCATGTTGAAACCAAACCTGCATAGAATCAAATCATATTCTGAATGACTGATCTTGTGAGGAGTAAGTTAAAATTTACAGAAGGTTGTATTTTGCACATACTGTTTAGATTTAGCATAATAGCGTATTAATAAATAATTTTAGTCATTTTAATTAATTTGAAAATAATTTTGGCTTACAAGAAATATTTCACCTTTGTATTAACGTATTATATTTTTTTTACTAAGATTGAAAAATGGACTTGGTTTTACAAGATCTATGTTTGTCACACTTGCCTACTGAGTAAAATGTTTTAGAGTGTATAAATTCTCAAAACATAGTTGCAATGCTGGTTGACATATGGGATGTATATTGGAAAGGAATATGAGGCCATAGTTGCAGAGTATGTTATACCTATGTGTTCTACTTCATTTTAGAGATATTTATTGCTGCAATGAGAATCATTTATGTTCATTTTCAAAGCTTGACATTATTCTTCTTTAATACAGTAAAAAAAAAGTTACATCACTACTTTTATTTATGGTGTATTTGTATGAGACCATCTAATTAGAAATCTCTGAATTTAGAAGGGCTAGGAAAGATAAGTGCCTTCAAGTAAATGATCCCAGAGAGTTATTTCCTCTTAATCAATTGTTTTCTAAATATAGCTAAATGATCCCCACTTGTTAAAATTCAGGATATGTATTTATGCCTTTGTATATTGTGTAGTGTTATTAACTTAGTAAATGCTAAAATTCTATTTCCATATGAAGAGAGAGAAAATCTAACAGTAATCTAATTTAACATTTCCATAAATCCTAAGCAAGTTTGTGTCAGATGTTGGGATTGTCTAAAGAAAATTTGATAACCTGTGACTTCACAGCATTTTCATCTTCTTATCCATGCTGAGGGGAAATTCAATGGGGGAAATTAATTGCTAAAATAATGTTTTTGAGTACTTTGGAAACTCAGCAAATCCCTTGAAATGCAGCCAGCTCTTTTCAATTTTCACAAAGCTTTTAACATCCTATGTTGATTCAATCAATATCTTTGCTCTTTGGCTGATTTCTGTAGGTTACTGAGAGACTCATAAAAGAATAGTAAAAGCCACTTGATAGCACTGTTTTTCTATATAATGAAAAGGTTTTCTGACTATATACCTCATATATAACTAGATAATGAGTTCATTCATGGACAAGCTAAGATCCTTGGGAAATTGATAATTTTCCAAGTTCACATAGAAATTGACAGAATTGCAACAGAAATATGGAAGTTTTGACAATAGGTCCAAGAATTTTTCTAACACATGTCATCTGACATATTACAAGATTACCTGAAAATAAAGTGACCAAGGCAGCATGGGTGTACTGGAACTTGCACCAGGAATCATCCCACAAACACCAATCTGACAATCTATTCAAACAACAAACTATGTTCCTAACAGCTCAGGAAGCCCCACTCTGGAAAAAGCCAGGCTCTGACCACATTCTAGTAGTGCAACAATGACAGAACACCAATAGTCTCCTCACAGCAAATCTGAAACTAGGATATCATTTGGTAACAAGACATCAGGAGTGGGATAGGGTCAGAGAGAACAAATGACCCATTTGAATTTGCAGAAAGACAGAGACCAACCATGCAAGCTTATTGATCATGGGAAAAAGGAGCTTTGGAGCTTTGATAATAATAACACAAATGAGTTGCAAAACCATCACAAAATCAGGACCTGAACTATGTCAAAAGTTGATAGTAACCAATCTCAGACTAAAAAGAAACAGCAAAGAAATTCGACTAGTTCCAGCACAAACCAGAAATTTTTCAGTGTTGTAACAGAAGTTTTCAAGCTATTTTTAAAATGAAACAAAAATCTTTGAGCTTACAAAGAAATTAAAAGTGCAATATGGAGTATCAATAAAAGAACAGGTCTAACTAGAATGAATTACAAGGTTCAAACATGGGCTTTTCAAAGCACAGTAAGATGACAAACCAAAGTAGGGTGCAGGATGAAATAAAGTATAGGGATTTGGAGACAGCATTAAAAGAGAAAGTATTCAGGGTAATGATGAGGATCTTTGAAATGGCAAAGGGATAAAAATGGTTTTCTCAAGACTAAGACAAACTAAGCCTAGGGTATTAGCTCTTGCAATAAAATGTTTGCCCTATAACCATAAGTACCTAAGTTTGATTCAAAAAGCTTATCTGAAAATCTAGTACTGATGGTCTACATATGTAAGCTGAGGGTTGGGAAGGTAGAAACAGATGGGACCTAGGAGTTTGCTGTCCAGCCAGCCTAGCCAACACAGTAAGCTCCAGGACAGTGAAAGATGCTGCCTCAAAGCACAAGGTTAAGGATTCTGAAGAATGACACCTATTTTTGTCCTGTGGTGTCCATAAAAACATACACATCCATAGACAGACAGACAGACACAAACATACACACAGACAAAGAGAGTTTAAAATGAGAGAGAGAGACATAGAAAGAGAGAGAGAGAGGAGGGAGAGAGAGCACTTAAAACGTTTACCAACCCTAGAAGATCATATGAACATACTATTGAAAGAGGAAAGAGCACCAGTCAGATAGATTCAGATCAACCAAGACAACACCAAGATATTCTGTAATCAAATTCCCAAAGGATAATGAGAAAAGTGAAATTTTCATGCCATCATGTTATAGACAGAAAGAAAGTGTAAGTGTTAGGCACCCATTGCCTAATATCTTACTTCACAACAGAAACTTTGTAAGTAGAGAAAAAGAAAGTTATGAGGCATTCACAGTACTGAAGAAAAGTCATGTTAACAAGTAATGTAGTACAAATCAAATCAGTCCCTTAGAAATGAAAAAAGGTAAAGGTATTATCAAACAAAAATAGAGACTATATTTCTAGCTGACCTGTTTTATAAAAAATGGTAGATAAATTCCTTTATCCTACTGTAAAGGATTCTTCTTAGCAAGAAGGATGCATCAGAAGAAGGTAAAGATCACTGACAAGAGTAACTATGCCATTTCAGAATTCTCTAACATCATTACGCATGGTGCATCAATCATAGCTTTACTCTGAGCACTATAAAATGAAAACACATAAATACATTAAGTGGTAGGCAATGTGGAAATATATAAAAATGGAATATCAAAAATTCAATTTGTGGAAAAATGGATCTGTAAAATTTTATTGCTATCTGTTCTTGTTTCTCTTTAAGTTTTTTATCTTTATAGTTGTGTTATGATGTGACCATTTTACAATAACTCTTGCCATAAAAATATGTTTTTGAAAGCCTCCTGGTAACCATAAAACAAATATCAATTAACAGAAAAGTCAAAAATAGTAAGTAAGGAATCAATGAACTGGAAAACTAGCTAATGGCTAACTGCTTTAGGTTAATATGTAAGGCCCTGGTTTTGAACCCAACACTGAAAATAAGAGTATTTGCATTTCCAGTTTGGCATTGTGGCACATAACTCTAATACCGGGGCAGAAGAACCTGGGACAAGAGGATTGTGAGTTCCTGGACCATCTAAGAGAATTAATTCAAAGCATGTGATGACCATAAGTCATGTCACCACAACAGAAGACAGTAACAAGGGGAGGAGGAATAGAGAAACTCAATAAAATCATAAAACAGCATGAAGCATTTCTTTAGTAGAATCCTATGAGAGGTTGGATTAATAAACAAGACCTAGACATGTGTTGAGCCAAGAACTCACACTGCCCTGAAAGTGAAGATGAAATATGAGATGGAAATCCAGAGAAAGAAGGAGTTGAACTACTTAAGTCAGATATGGACCACAAGCAAAAGCAATTACAAAGAGACAAGGGCATTCATTATATAATGACATCTTTATTCACCAACATTAAACAGACTCTAAATGTATTGGCGTGCAATGTCAGAGCCTCTAAAGGCATAAAGCAAATAATAATATAATCCTGGAGGGAAAGACAGACTTCAATTTAGTAATGGTTGGGGTTTCAACACTATACTTTTAGCAATAGACTTAATCATTTAAGCAGGCAAGAAACTGCAGAGTTAAATTGCAAAAGAGATCAAATGAACTTGTTAAATATTCATTCCTCTCATTAACATATTGAACATTTTCCAGGATAGATCGGTCATGAAACAAGACTCAATAAATTGAAAAGATTTAGAGTCTTATCTGGTATCTCTTAAGACCACATAGAAATTTATAACAAGAAACAACCTTTAGAAATTATAAAAAGACAAAAATTCAAGAGTTTAATTTTTAAACTTATGTATGTTCTTTCATAATTTTATGCATGAATGTAATTAAATCCCATCTTCTTTGCTACAACTTCTTCTAGACTTCAGCTTCACATCTCTCTCCCATTATCTCCATTTTATACCTTCTCCTCCTCCTCCTCCTTCTCCTCCTCCTCTTTCTTCTCCTGTTCCTCCTCTTCTACCTCCTCTTCTTTCTCCTCCTCTGCCTCTTCTACATATGTTTCAGCTTATAGTCCACTTAGTACAATCTTTATGTACATGAATGTAGTATGCCATCTACTGGGAAACAGAAAACCTAGCATGGGCCACACCACTGAAGAAATCTGATTATATATCCCCAGTGATATTCAAATGCCAGTGGCCTTTCAGATAATTATAGATTTTATGATCCACTTCCCTCTACAAACTAGAATGGTGGTTATCTTGATCTTATATAGATCATGTGAAGCAACCCCAGCTGCTATGAATTCATGAGTGCAATAGGATGATGTGAAGAAGATATTATTTCACAACAAGTTTCCCCACCCTATGGTTTTTACAATCTTTCCCAGTCACTTATGCTCTACATTTTGATAAGTTTTGAGTCTTTATATTAACTACTCCTGACTGCATAAGTAAGCTTCTCTGAGGGTAGACAGTAGCTGCACTAGTCTACTAGTTAGTAGGTCAGAATTTAGAAAGCAGATTGAGTTTGAGTCTAGCAGTTGCTCAGGAAATTGGACATAGTATTACCTGAAGACCCAGCTATGCCACTCCTGGGCATATATCAAAAAGATATTCCAACATATAACAGAGAAACATGCTCCACAATGTTCATAGCAGCCTTATTTATAATAGCTAGAAGCTGGAAACAACCCAGATGTTCTTCAACAGAGGAATGGATACAGAAATTGTGGTACAGTAACATAATGGAGTACTACTCAGCTATTAAAAACAATGAATTTGTGAAATTCTTAGGCAAATGGATGGAACTAGAAAATATCATCCTGAGTGAGGTAACCCAGTCACAAAAGAACACACATGGTATGCACTCACTGATAAGTGGATATTAGCCTAAAAGCTCAGAATACCCAAGAATACAATTCATAGACCACATGAAGTTCAAGAAAAAGGAAGACCAAAATGTGGATACTTTGGTCCTTCTTAGAGGTGGGAACAAAATACTAACAGGAGGGAATAAAGAGACAAAATGTGCAAAAGAGACTGAAGGTAAAACCATCCAGAGACTGCCCAACCTGGGAATCCATCCCATAGACAGTCACAAATCCCAGACACGATTGTGGATGCCAAGAAGTGCTTGTGTTGCAGGAATATTTAAAAAAATGAATTCACCCCACAAACTCTCTTTCCCTCCAGTCCTCATTCTAGTGCCAGTACTGTGCCTCAACACTATGTCCCAGTGGGCTCATGCTATTTTCTCCCAGCTAGCAGCAACATCTCGCTCACATGCAATGCTTTACACATCTCTACAATCATTCGTCTAGCACTTACTACCTGGTAAAGCATGACTCTTAAGACTTAATTATCTAATCAGGTTTATATAATGATAAGATCACAATTACCAGATGCCAAATACTAATTTCAGTGCCAAATGATAAAGACAATGTTTTGACCCAATTAATCTAACTTTGTAAAATCCTTAACCTGGTTGTTATAACCATGCTGGGTCTGAATCACTATCTTCCTCTGCCTCCATGATGATGATCCTCTGCCCCTTCCTGCTCTCTGCCCTTTTTCTTCCTCAACTTCTAGCTCTACCTCTCTATTCTGTCCAATCACAGGCCTGTTACTTCCCTAATGTTGCAACATATCACCGTTTCTGTAAAAAAAAAAAAAAAAAAAAAAAAACCTCTCAAAGTATAAATTGAATGAGTTACTGGCTAATTTAATGGTACTAGATATTAGATTCCTCTTGTGGAATGAACAAGTTTGTCATCAACTGACTTGCTTTCCTGACAATTCTGAATACCTAAAGACTTACAAATGATGTTGGACAAAAGTTCTCAACAGGATGATTAATAAATGATCATGGAAACTTATTTACATGAGTAGGCTTTGACCATATCCCAGCTAAGTATATCCTCTGAAAACGGATCACACATTGCTAGTAACTGTATGCTTATTTGCAGTTAGGATACTAAAATGTAAGGTAGTTAATTCACTAATGTTATACAATAAGAAAAGCTGTGAACTAGGTTCTGTTTTCACAGTTCTCAGTTTAGTGCCTTCTAGTATCCATCAATCAACTGGCTGCTTCAACTCTCTACTTTGCACAAGGTAAATGAACGTTAAGTGCTGTAGAGAAGGCATAATGCTTTCTGGGACAAATGTTCTAAAAAGTGCATTCAGAATACCATCATAGCACCAACTATATAAAAAATCTTCAAAGTCCAAAGAAGGAGTTAGAAGTAGTTTATTTTTAGTTAAAAGGAAGAAAAGAACAATAGTTGCCATTCCTTTGTACTTTGCAGGACGTTTCCCAATTGAATCCTCACAATTCAACAAATCAGCTATTAAGAAGTCCACAACACAAGAGGAGGAGTTTTAAAATGTACAGAGAACAACACAGCAAAATGGACCTGCCTTTGAAATAATTCTAGTCACTACTCACCCACTGCTCACCCAAAATAGTAAGATACATGGCAAAATATTGGAAAGAACATGAGATGCAGAATCGAACATGCAGAATATTTCTAATCATGGGAATGACCAACCAAGGGTCAAGAGGGCACATTTGAGTATCAAGGAGAAGTTGACACTGTGGACATACTAGCAAAGGCATAAGCTGATACAGAGCATTACTAGACTAGAAACACAGAGAGGTTAGTACTACCGGGTAGCCTGAGGGCTTGAGTGCCCAGCTGAATTGTCAGCTTCATGTTGTATGTAGTGGAGGATGTGGGACCTTCCTAAGCACAAGAGCAAACATTCAAAAAGGTGTTCTCCTAGCATTCATCTGGTAAGAGGGTGGAATTCTACAGAAAAGCACAATGACCAAGGGAACACAGCAATATTTTGAAAAACAGAACAGTACCATAGACTAGAAATAATAATGAGGCAGATTTGTTTAAGCCATCTCCATTTCCATCAACAACATGCCAGATTTGTTTCTTACCAGCTAAGAAAAAAAATACCCTCATATTCCATGTTTGTTTTTACCCACTGGTATTAATTATATCAAGAAATATTTTCAGTAATTGAAACCTCAGTTCTTTATTCCCTAAGACTTTCATTTTAATGGTAGTATCAATTACTTGGAGTGCTGAGTCACCTCCATTAGGAATCCTTAAATTAAATTAAAATTGAGGTATCTAAAGCCTGATAGACCACAGATCTCAAATACTTTTCTTGGTAAAGGGTCCTTGACATAAGTTGGTGAAAATTCAGTGTATCATATACAATAAAAGACATTATAATCAACTCACTGGAGCCTACTTAAAACACTTAAAATCTAAAATATTATCCCCATATGAGAATTTTTAAAGTTAGCACTTTACAACTGGTGTAACTCTTTTTAAAAAGAGGATATTTGTTTTATAACCCAGGCTGGTCTTTAACTCACAATATGGCCCAGACTAGCCTCAAAAATCACTATTCTCTTGCATCTTCTTCCCATCTCTTAGAATTACAAGCACAAGTCTTCAATCCTAGATACTGTGTCTTCCAGGTAAGACACCATTGTTAAGCAAATGCTTTGTGGCTGTTTTGGTGTTTATGCTTCTTCTTTGGTAGCTTGCAAAGTATCTTCCTGTACCAATGAGGCCATGCAGGCTCTATGTTGGTATCACTTCCACTTCTCTATGTTTAATGAGTTGTGTAGGTATTGTTTACAACAGCAACAGGCCCTTGCTATGAGTTTGTGGAGAGTAGCCTATAGTCTTGCAACAATCTGATTTGTGTGGGGATTCCTGTGGGGCATCTTTAGTCTAATTAAGTATGATCCAATATTAGTATACCAGAAGTTTCATTTGGTGACAAGAACCCAAAGCAGAATCATACTCAGTCCCTAAATGGGATATCTTCATTTAGAGACTTTTCATTTAGGGACTTAATTAAATGTCTTCATAAAAAGCTTCATTCAAAGCTCTTCACTCAAGACTCAGAGATCTATGTACAACAGGAGGCAGAAGATTGTAAGCGCCAGAGATAATGGCTAGCACGAGGGATCAGGATCCTCCAGAAACAATAGGACTGATACACATATGAACTCACCAAACCTGTCTTAACATGTGTAAGACCTACAGAGGATCAAGCCATTAAGAGTCTTAGCACTAAAATGGACAGAAGTCCCTCTTGTAACCAAAAGAGCTAATGGTAATTTATACCTGATTGCAAATGGAAAATTCTATTTCTCTAACAAAGTGTCAGCACCTGTACACTTCAGGGAAAGCCAAGTCTAGCAGAAGATAGCCAACACAAAATGAACTTAATGGGATGTTTGTTTCACTTTGCTTTATTTTTTTTCTTTGTTTTTTCTTTTTGTCTCACTGGTTTTGTTGTTTTGATTTTCGATTTTTGTCTTTTTAGTTTATATGAGTTTTGGGTTTTGGTTTTGCTTTTGTTGTTTGTTTTTGTGGGGTTTTTATTTTTGTATTGTTATTGCTGTTGCTGTTGTTGTTTAAAGAAAGACAAAAATGGAGAGAGAACATAAAGATGAATGGATAGGGAGGCAAGAAGGAGCTGTGAGGAGTTGGTATCAAAAAAAATGATCAAAATATACTGTATAAAAATTCAAATATAGATAGATGATAGATAGATAGTCATATAGAGAGATAGATAGATAGATAGATAGATAGATAGATAGATAGATAGATAGATAAACAGATAGACAGATCCAAGATCAGAAACACAAACACCACATAGTCTCTCACATGTAGATCCTAGCTTTTAACTTTTACAAATACATGTATTTATATACATGGAAGTCAGTATGGATAGAGGCTATGAAACTAGAAATGGATCTACGTAAAAAGAAAAGGAGGATTTTAAAAAATTAAGTTTTAGGAAGGATTATATGTGACATTAAAGGGGGACAGGGATACTGGGGATGAAAACTATAAGTAAGAAAAGTGATAGAGAGATGGAGGGCAGTAGGTGAGGAGCAGAGAGATGGAGGGCAGTAGGTGAGGAGCAGAGAGATGG
>NW_022196911.1:36290919-36295926 GCF_008632895.1 Mastomys coucha | reverse complement strand
AGGAGCAGAGAGATGGAGGGCAGTAGGTGAGGAGCAGAGAGATGGAGGGCAGTAGGTGAGGAGCAGGGGAGGTTCAACCGAAACCATGTGTATGTGAAAATTTCATAAAGAATCCTGCTACTTTCTATGCCAATTAAGACATAAAATCATATTCAAACACAGAGTGAGAACATCACAGAGAAATTGGGAAGTAGGAAACTAATAGAACACGAATCTCACACCACAGAAAATACTACTGAGTGCTATAAACTTAAGTTGTAGTGAGCAAATGAAAATGTTATTAATTTTCTTATACAATAAATTGAACAAATATCATTATGAGAGCCTAGAATAGCAAGGTGTTGAAAATATGTCTTAATAATTCACTTACTTTTTGGCAGCTATAGAAAGCAGAAATCTGGATGTGTTGCTGTAGCAATACTTGTTACGTGTCATTTTATTGTACCTTGAACTTAAAAGGATATTTTAAATAGTAATTAAAATTATAAGCTGCTTCTCATCACTTCCTTCTTATTCTGTGCTAGTTCCAATTTTCTAAGTTATGAAAATTCTTACAGAACTCAGAGCAGAAACATCTGTTCAATATTTACACAGAGGCATCATTAATTATTTTAACTTATTAAAATGCCTATGCATGTTCTTTTAATTAATGATTCCATTCATAAGGGATATTTGTAAGAATTCAAATGTCATTTGAAGAAAACTTAACACATATCTTATGTTAGCTAATAATAGTTATATTAGGTATAAAAATAGGGATAGTTTCAATGTTATCTTTTCTGCCCAAAGATAAGTATCCTAGCAGGTGAAGAGTTAAATTTTATGGTAATTCAGTATTTAAATATTTAACAATTTGATAGCATTGCACGTATTCATCAATAAAGTACAAACACTGGTGTTTCTTCACTTTACTGCCCAAACTCACTATTCTCAGTTTGGGTTTTTATGATAGGCATCCTATCCAGTCTAAATGTTATCTAAGTGTGGTTTTGATTTGTTTTTATTATCTTATTCTCAAATCAGATTGAGTTGTGGTTTGTTTGTTTGGTTGGTTGGTTGGTTTGGTTTGCTTTTTTTTTTTTTTTTTTTTTTTTTTTTTTTGAACAATCAACACAGTATCAACAAGAAGATTCCAGAACTTGATGAATATGTGCATCTTCTCTTTTGTCCTTTGCAGACACCATGGACAGTTGGGTAGAATTAAGCTTGCTTCTTGAAGGGAAGGACTGATGGGGAAAAGGCAAATAGATCAGATCATTACAGCTAAGAATATGCCAAGAAAATCAAAGTGAGAGAAAGAATGAGAAATTAAAAATTGAACAAAGATTGATGCTTTAAAAATTTGTTGCTAAATAAAACTCCTAAATTCACTATGTTGGAGGTACACACACACACACACACACACACAATTTTGTCAGATCATGAATATATCTGTTCTCTTGAGTCCTGTAATTCCAAATAATTGCTTATAGACAAGGACTATCTTGCTCCTGACCTCTATTAATAGGCAAATAAGAAGCAGAGAAAAAAGAGGCTATAAACAAGATACCTCCCAGGATTCATGCTGTGTCAACTCCTCTTAGCTAAGTATTATCTGCTCTAGTTTTCATAGCCTTCCAAAATAACACCACTAAAAGGAGACCAATTATTTAACACATGAGCCCTTTTGGGACATTTCAGTTTCAAACCATAATATGAGGTTATTTAGGTTAGCTGACCCTCCTTCAGTTTCAAACCATAACTTGAGATCATTTATTGACAGATGACCCTCCACTTAGCATATATATGAGCAGACCACATTGCAGAGCCATCAAACTGAATAGATATGGATGGCAAAAGGACAAGTAAACCAAACAGAGATCAGTAAACCATAGACAAGCAACCCATGTCAGATTAAAAAGAAAATGCTAAAACTCAAGGCTAAATATATGGCTATTTTTCATGTTTCATATCATTATTATGCAAATTAGATGTATGCTATACAATATATGGGGGATCAAAAAGAAAATTATTATATTACAACACAGCATGAAATAATTCTGGGGATGGTCATCATACTAAGAATGTACACATAAGAAAGATAAATTTGTGTAATACTGTTGAGTTGTTGAGTCAACATGGGGGCTGGAGGGTAGACCATTAGAATAGGTACGGAACCTAAAGATATTTTTTAAAAAAAATATTTTTCTTGTACCAATCACTCTGCCAAACCATGGGCAGAGTGTGGAGGTATAGAGGTCTCTTTTTAATATCTACTAGCTGAGCAAGCCAAGAATCAAGACTATTTGCTTATGTGCATGTCAGATTTGAAAGGTCACAAATCCAAGCCTGAAGGTGTTTTAAATGAGACTATGATATTCTGGGACTCACAGCCTTCCTCATAATTACATTCCACTCTTAGTGATCACACTCATTTACCTCCTGTTTTGTATCTTACTCACCAGAAGCCTGCCTGTTTCCTACCTTATCCTGGCCAGTATCTGAGTCAGAAACGTCTGTATGAAATTTTATTGTCCACTTACAGCTTCTCATCAGTTTCCTTTGAAAGGTAACACTTCTGAAAAACCAAACGACACATGGCCTGAACAATGACTGAGATACAGCAAGTTACCCACTGAAGATGCCACTGCCCCATGATGAGAACTCAGATTCCAAGAACTTAAACAAGGGCTTGGAAGGAATCACAATTCTAGTCCTGATGGTTTCTTTCTCTACTGGGCACTGCACAGTATTCTCAGAGTTGTTGTTCTTGCTATTTTCATTACTCAAGAAATGAAGCATATATAGCACACTCAGTATGAGACATAGCAACCCTAAAGCCAATTTTTGTACCATGATCAACTTGAAATGACTTTCTGTCTTGAGAGATAAACACTTTTAGGCAAAATGTTTCTGATCAGTGTAGTGTTATAAAATAATGCTCATGACTTTTTTCTGATATGTAATATTTTTTATTTAAAACATTATTTGTCTTTCTCAACAATGTGAAAGGACACAACTGACTTTGATAGATTTCCCTGTGACCTCCACATGTATACCACCCCACACACACACACACACAAACACACCAAATATAATACATTATTTACTTTTACAAAGAAAGAAATTTACTTCCATCTTATTTTTATAGCAAGAGGGCTTTTTTTTTTTTTAAATTCTCTCATGTCACCAGGAAGGCTAGAGATAGAATTCACAAAACCCAAATAAAAAAATTGTTTCATTTTCTTCTCCACTGAACTGCAGTCAACATAACCTTTCCTTCAACTACAGATGTACAAACTAATGATGTTATCAGAATATATTATAAAAAAATCAGGATGTTTTCATGTTGTCTTTATGTTTTGTAAATCGTTCAGAGAATATTCATGCTCACTACTACCTCAAAATCATAGTAGCAAATGGATGATTACCGTTCTTACAAAATAAATTGGGAAAGTACATGTGCCTATATCTATGCATGTGTACTGTTTGTTTTACTTATATTTTGAACATTGTATTTAAGCACAATTTTTCATGTCCTTAGGCTCTTTTCTTGCCTTTAACTCAGGTAAAGTATGTGTATGCATTTCACTGCATACCAAAAAAGTCCCACTATACCAATATTCCTAAAATCTCTGTTCCCCAAAAAACATTCACTAGCAAAATAAATAAATAAATAAATCTTGCTTACAGAAGTTCTTAAAACACGGGCAAAAATAACATCCCATTTAGGGGTGTGAAAGTTGATGAGTCATGGGCTGAAATGTTTGTGTGTGCTGCCCTAAGAGAAACTGGCACATCTGCAGTATCTCTCTTCCCCTCTCAGCTGCGTGGCCCCATTCTCCCTGGTGCTGAAGTCCAAGAAGACCCCTCTACAGTGAGGAGTTATTTTTGTATCCTACTGAAATGAGGGTTCAGCTACAGTGTACAGTTAACTAATGTTATGTTAATATTCGATGCTATCTCTACAAACCACTTTTGTGTGAAGTGTGTCGATGGAGACCAGTGCCTCACCCTATGAGAGCAAATTCTGAAATGTGGGTTAGAGAAGGTACCATCCATACTGAGGGACTATAAAGTTGAGCTCCTCTATTTACTTTTGCCTGGACAAACCCCAGAGAGTTCACATTCAGAAATAAATAAGCACAACGGATCTACATTTTAGAACTCAGTTGCCAAAGATTAGGTTAACAACCCTAGAATCCCTCAGAATAGGGAAATGCCCGTGATAGCTTATCTCATGTGTGGGAAAAGTGGGATGTCTGAGTGTTGTCCAAGTTGTTCCTCATTGGGGCTTCTCTGCATCTGTTCCCTCAAGCCCTTTTATAATGCTAATCATCTCTAGGAAGTGGAGCAGTCCTGGCCTGATCAGGTCCCAAGGGCACTACTTATGAATGCCATCACCCCTAGGATTAAACCCCATCTAAGGAGTCTGGGAGAAGCCAGAGCACTAGAGAGTTAAAGTCTGATCTTTTGCTGAATTGGAATCTAAAATGTATCACATTACAGTATTCCTTCATTTTACCTACCAGACATTCACTGACAGGCGACAGCACATTATATTTGAACCAGTATCCCAAAGACCAAACATCTTTTGAAGTTCAGTATAATACAGTCTTGTGTTCTTAATAGAGTTGGATATTGACTTAACAGATATGGATTTCTGGTGAGCATATGATATGAAATGTCATGTAAGCAGCAAGCACGTCGGCCAAGTTTATTTTTGGTATGCTTCCCTCTCTAATCGAGAACAGCCAGCTGAAAGGGCCAGAGGAAAATTGTAAGCCAAATTACAGGTTAAAATCAAATAGGGTTAAAATAAAAACGGTATTCACATTTCCCTGCCGACTTCAGGAGTATGTTCTCCTGAAAGATCACAATGGAATGGAAGCTTTTTGTGTTTCACTCCGTTCCCTCTAGGATCACAATGGAATGGAAGCTTTCTGTGTCTCACTCCGTCCCCTCTAGGATCACAATGGAATGGAGGAGCTTTCTGTGTCTCACTCCGTTCCCTCTAGGATCACAATG
>NW_022196911.1:36268535-36290217 GCF_008632895.1 Mastomys coucha | reverse complement strand
TGTGTCTCACTCCGTTCCCTCTAGGATCACAATGGAATGGAAGCTTTCTGTGTCTCACTCCGTTCCCTGTAGATGCAAAGCAGAAACAGAAAGTCTAGCTCCACTTCTCAAGTTCTCACTGCATTTCTCGGGGGACAGAGGAGGTGGCTGAACAGTTAGGATTTGTACAAGTTTGATTATTCAGAATTGAAGTAAGCTCACAATTGAAATTCTGAGCAGGAAATGACGGCCTCAGAAGCAAGGGTAAAATACAATCTTGCCGTCATAGAAGCCTCTCTCTTCCCAACCACATCACTATAAAAAAAAAGCTATCAGAGCCTAGGACTTGGACACAATAAAATAGTTCCTGTTGTCTTTTGTCAAGGTACATATGTTCAAATTCTTAAGAACTAAGAAACTTCAAGGACAGAAAACATAGTGTCTGAAGACAGAGGGGTCACGTGGGTACATATGTACTCACTGCCCATAAGTGCAGTGTCTGTGGTGTAAGGAGCACATCAGGCTATCATGGCCCTCATCCAGGGCACATCTGCTTACACCTCACCTCACTGTGACGTCTCACAGGTATGCAGGACTGCTGTGCCATAAGAAAGGCTACGTGCTGTAGAAATACAAACATTTTAACAAACACATAAACACTAGTGTAAACTGCAACATTTGAGAAATAAAAATTAATATAATTCTTCTAGAGGGAATAATAATTACCTAATGTGGCTCTTTGACTCTCCCCAATGCAAATTCTTAGAAAATGCATTAAATTAATCATAAGTAAGCTAAATATGTATTTAATAAATACATGAAAATGAGTTTTAATTCTTACCCTGCCAAAATACAATGTAGCTACCAAGTTATATTTATATAGAGGCTTTAGGGCTATTTAAATTAGATTACACTTAAAACTACTTTCAAGGTCAAAGAACAGTTTCTCCAGTTTTGGCAAGCTCATGGTCCTTTCTTCAATTAACTCACTTGATGATCTGAAAGTGTGGTAGTAGGGAAGGAGGGTTACACAATATTCATCTACATGGCAAGCAAATAACTTGCAGCTCTCTGACAATATAAAAGCTGACAGAGTGCAGCCCCAAATGTCTGGGCCCCTTGGAAATCTCATTCTTCCGAAGGACAAAGATGCCACAAATATTCAGGCACTCTGTAGGCTCAGATGTTTTCCTAAACCTACTTTATTTAGGATTCTTAAAATATTCTACCACCCTTCTAACCCACCAACCAGAGGTAAGGGAGAAAGAAGGTTAATAGGAAAAGGGATTTGTGGACCTGTTTAGTATTAGTTCTTTGAGATGATTCCACTCTTCATTGTCAAGTTACTAGCAGTTCCATTCAATAGCAAATGCCAAACACAAATCAGTGGTGGTGGCCTGATCCAGCACAAACGCAAGGCTCTGCCAAATTGTCGTGAGTCAGTTTAAGTGACCAAAATCAGCTGGAATACCATGAGAAGTTCTTTGGTGCATTTCTCTCTACAAAGTAAAGATTAGAAAAGACCAGCATTGCTTGGCATAGCAATAAAATAGTCTGTGCTAGTCTTCAAAGGTCTTCATTGGCTGTGCAAAGCTTCACTGATTTTCACTGGTCTTTGCTGGCCATGTATTGCTTTGCTGGTCTTTGCTAGCTGTGTAACACTTTGCTAGTTTTAATTCCTCTCTGGTCTTTGGTGGTGATATGTCAAAAGAGTATAAATGGAATTCCACATGTGACACAACTGAGTTTCCAAAGAAACCAGAAATTTCCACTTGAACACTCTGATCTCTGATCTGGTTCTGATGTGATTTGGGGGTTACCTCTTTAGAGGGGTAGTGTTAGAGTAGACAGAATTCTAGTCAGGAGAATAGTTTCTAGACTGGGTAAAGATCTAACATTCCAGTTGAGCTGATTCAATCACTTTGGTCAAAAGACTACCTCAAGGATTGTGTTGTCACCCTAAGCCATGCTAAAGACACAGGGAAAATAATTAGTTCTTTAATGGGATACTATGCTCCCCCAACCCATAGTGCAGAAGCTTATAAGCAACAGCTTGTATTGTTTGTAAGTCTGCTTGGTTTTTGAAACAATGTCTTTCTTTTCCATTCCTTCTTGCTCTTTCCTAAGCAGGCTTTCCTTAATACTCTGGGCTTTCCTTCTACCATTTTAGGGTTCTCCTGATTCTTTTTCTAAAGCCTCCCACATGCCATATGGCTGATTCTTACTCATGTGTCTAACCACCATGCTATGCTCCTTTAAAAGGATATGATTTTTTTTTTCTTTTCTCCTCTTTTCTCTTCCAGGTGTTGGGGTTTTACAACTTGCCCATTGGACATTTTTCTCTCAAACTCTAACAAAATTGTCCTTGTCCTTCAAAACAATCAACAAAAATGTTAGAGTTGTCTGAATCTTTGTATGTTTCACATAAGAGTAATAAGTAACAAAGCAGTAGAGGAATGGGGTTATGTAAGAAGAGCAGGGCTGGGGTTGTGTAAGATACTCTATAGTTTGTGCCTGGCTGGCTTACTGGCTTTTTGTACCCAGCCTTGCATGCATTTTAAGTATTCCAATGTTTTATGACATATTTAATATTAGGATCCATAATAAATTGGGAGGCAGTATTTTTCAGTTTGGCTTGTGGGTTTATATTGTTTCTTTCTCTCTCTCTTTTTTTTTAATTTAAAATGTGTGTGTGCAGGTACACACACATGTTTAATATGATGGGTAGATATATGTGTATGTCAATGCACACACAAACATAGGCTAGTGTATGTGTGGAGGCCAGAGGACATCCTTCAGTGTGTATATTCACCTTTCACCTTCAGACAATGCTCCTGTGGTTTGCCACTGCATATGCCAGGTTAGCTGCATATGCCAGGTTAGCTGCATATGCCAGGTTAGGTTAGTAGCACTGTGGTTACATGTTTTACATGGGTTTGGGCATACACACTCTGGTTTTCATTACAATTGTTTTACCTGCTGACCCATATCCTCTGCCCTTTTACTATATTCTTATTTTGCTGAGATAGGTCCTGAGAGCAAATGAGGTCTCTTCATTTGCATTCCAACATCCAACTCAAAATCGATTATTAGAGACTTACTGCAAACTGAGATGGCGGTGGAGAACTGTGGTTAATAGTTGAGTTGGTGTAAGTCAGTGAGCAATAAATGGAGGTTTGGGAACTCCTATGTACTTCGGACATATTTCTTTTGGTAAAAGAAAAGCAAGGTGACACAAGGAATGATGTCATCATGTGAGTTTACCCATTCATGGAGTACACTGTTTTCTTCAGAAGAATATATCACAAGAACTTTAAATACTTTATGTAGGAAATTATGCCTTAAACATAATATGTCAAATATTAAATTTGTTCTGAAATATTATTTAGTATCTACGAGAACAATAATATTATCTGTAAAAGCAAGAATAGTGCTGTGTTTTACAAATAGTAAGTAAATACAATTTACATAATAATTGAATTTCTTAACCTTTTAGAATTTCCATTTATTTCTTGTCTCCAATATTTTGCTCTCTCATTCATCACAAATGCTATCAAATTACAAGAATGCACACTGATTCTTCTAGTACCTTAAAGGATATGTGATGTTTTTAATAAAGATTGCCCCAATAGGTACATAAGGATTGGCACTATTAGGAGTATAACTTTGTTGGAGTACATGTGTGCCTTTGTCACTGGAGAGGTGGGTTTTGAGGTCTCTGATGCTCAAACCAGGCCCAATGTATCATTCTCTTCCTGCTGCCTACAAATCTACATGTAGAACTCTCAGCTACTTCCCCAGCACTTTATCTGCCTGCATACTTCCAAGCTTGTTGACATGATAACAATGACTGAACCTCCAAACTGTAAATCAACCACAATTAAATGCTTTATAAGAGTTGCCATGGCATGCCGGGCAGTGGTGGCACAGGCCTTTAATCCCAGCACTTGGGAGGCAGAAGCAGGTGGATTTCTGTGTTTGAGGCCAGCCTGGTCTACAAAGACAGCCAGGGCTACGCAGAGAAACCCCGTCTCGAAAAAAAAAACAAAAAACAACAACATAAAAAGTTGTCATGGCCACAGTGCATCTTCACAGCAATACAACCCCTATGACAGTGTGTGTTTTTAAAGTAGAGCACAGAAAAGGGACCAAGTGCCGGAGCAATCGACAGGAAGCACAAGGCTGTGGAATTTCTCTCTAGGACAATAGTGCTAAGCTCTAATATTAGTGAGGTACATGAATTTAGGACGCATTTGATTTTGAATTATCAAGATACCTGAGTTTGTATCTTACATGATGGCATGGCATTTCTGCAGTAAAAGGAGGGTTGGTTCCTTTCAGCCTGGAATTTAGATTTGGTTATGATGAAATGACAACTCTCTTGGGTCCAGCAAAACCTTACTTGATAGTCTCTGTTATCCCATTTATCACAGCAATGATTATGGTATGAAGATGGATTTGCTGCTAACAAAGCCACATCATAGGCCTCAATAAGCTAAAATGGCAGCAGAGAATGGCCCACAGAGGTCCCATTTTTGAGGAAATCTGGCTGCTACATGATCAGCAAGGGAAAAACAGTTTGTTTCTGTGTGTTAGTTGAACATTGATCAGAGTACTTTCCGGGATTGTTGGATGGTGTTTTGGAATATAAGGTTTCAATGGATGTGAAAAAAGCCTTCTCTTGTGGATCTTGTAGGAATGATGGTTTACTTTAAGGGTAACTGTTTTTAGGAAAGAGTGAATATTAAGGTCCTAGTCTCAGAAATTTTACTCTTTCCCCACAGGTAGCATGAGAAGACAGATAAGGTTCTCGGCACATGAAGAGCAGGAAATTCCAACTCTATGAATTTTAAACAACAGACAAATGAGACTCAAATACTTTTGAAATAAACAAACACTGAAAAGTGCATTGCTAAAACAGGTCTGTTTATTCTGGTTAGCCTTTTCAGAAAAGTTGAGGGTAATAAAATAGCAATTTCCAAAGTCAGAGGATTTATTTAATGTCACATTATCAGAAATGTGTCCATTTCTCTCCAGTACAAAGACTCCAGTCAGTATTGCCTTTGGGTAGATTGTTGCCTGATGTGTCCAGCTGTTGGCTCTGTATTCATTACTGGCAAAATGTGACTTCCCTAACCTTTATTGAGGTTCTATGCCAGTGTCTTGGATTGTCCTTCATTGCTGATTAATGAGACATTGCTGCACCTTCAGTCACAGTGGAAGGAGATGGAATATGTTGTTTGACCAGACCATGATCATTTGCTCATATAAAATATCATTTGATACTAAGCAGCTATTCAAAATGATAGCAACTCTACATAATGGCAAATACAAGAATAAAAAAAAAAAAACAGGAGAATGTGTATCAAGAGAAACATAGAAGAACTCTGGTTTCTAACATCACCTGGATTATTGTTTCCTATTTTTCTATCATCCTAAATATCTAAAATCAGATTTCTCTAAACCTTAGGATGAAAGGAAGCTTGTCTTTCAAAATAAGTCTTCAGCTAACTAATGGGAAAACAGATGCTGCCTGGTAGACATGAAATTGATGTTATAATATGTTGCTGTATTTATTTACTTATTGTTAAATACAAGGGTCACTCCAAGGAGGCATTCTTGAACATCTCTGCTACCCTCATCATCTCTTCTTTTTCTTTCTTCATCTCATTTATTTAAGGTCCTCACTATAGAATTTTGACTTTAGCTAGCTTCATCTTGCCACTAGCCCATTTCCTGAAAATAATAGTAAACATGCAAATTCCTGGACTTTCTCACACAAGACTTCAGCAGCTGGCACTCACATGATGATTCTGTATCTTCTCATCTCTGGTATATTATTTTGTTAAAGGCATCCAGGATCATGTTTAGAAAACACTAATGAAATCTATTCTAATCATTTCATCTTACAGTCCCAGCAAACTTCACTTATGGTGAACATTCTTGGTGTGCAGCGATACATACTGTACTTCCAAGTAATTTGTACATAAAGATCTTTTATTTTGTAAATTTTATAAAATAAAATAAATCTTTTATTTTATAAATAAACCCAGCAATTTTTTTTAATGTTTATTCTTAGACTCACAGGTAAGTGTAGCTCCCACCCTTCATCAGAGAAGCTTCTCTTTGTAACAGAGACCATTACAGAAAACCACAACTGGTCAAAATGCAGAGAACAGCTGACCATGGGTGCCCAGCCCCAAGGACTACATTTACAGTACAACTCCTATATCTAAGCCTCAGGGACCACCTCAGAAGAGGGATCAGGAAGAAGATATAAGAGTCACAGGAGATATAATCGTCTATGTGAGATTGTATCTCCTAGAAATGATAAAGAAGCTTCACCCATGTAAAGACAGAATTTTTGAAAGTGGATCTTTTCATTTTCCCTTCTTCCTCTACTGTGCCAGGTAAATTTACATGAATCTTTCATCATAGTTTGTTCAGGATTTCCAGAAACTACAAAGCCACCCACAAAATATCTATAGTCACTTATTGTTTCTTTAGGTAATTTTTCATGAGCAGTCTTAATACAACTTCCCACAAGTTAAAATGATAACCAATTTGTCCATTGCCTCATCCATCTTTGATTGGACATTAAACACCACAAAGAATTTTAAAGAAAATGAAGTGCTTATATTTCAGAGGATAGTGTTTCCATAAAATACATCCACTAACCTGCAAATGGAGGCATGTGTTTCTCATCTTGTTAAGGAGAAGGGTTTCTTATCCCAAGCTCTGGATAGAAAAAGTGGGCTGTCTTACTATGAAAAGCAACCCCATTGACCCTCTGCTTTTGGATGAAAAGTATGAAGAAAGTTACTCATTGCTTGCATGTTACAGCACCTCTGTAACCTAACCTGTGTTAACCACACTTCACTGAATCCTGGGGAATGCTGTTTACCTAGGTCTGCCAAACTTTGTGATGTTTTTAAAATCTCACCAGAGACAAAGGAACTTCTTGCAAAATTTCTTTAAAATTTTCTACCCTCTAAATCATTTCTTCATCCACTTCCTGTTATTCATTCTTCTATTATAGGAATACCTCCAATGTTAAAAACTGATTAGTTGTTTTTAAAATTTGGCAACAATGGAGGATGGCCACCTGGAGAAGGAATGCAAACCAATGCTACCAAAAAGATCCATATTTTTGCAGCAAATAGCTCCCAGTGGATTGTGGCTTGGTGGCATCTCTTTATTTTTTCCAGAGAAGATACAAGCCTGGAGTTTTAGATGAAATCTTCCACACATTATAATACCACAAATGCACAGATAAAATTCACTTATAGACCCACTTCTTGTCAAAGATGTGGTGAAAAGTCATTGAATACTGCAACACACCTGTGTCACATACTCACTGTGTGTATTTAGCTTAGTGTCTCTAATCCTCAGCATCTTTGCTTTTAAAATGGAAATGAAAATAGTATCTGTAACAAAGACATTAAGAAAATTACATGAGATAATTATCTTAAAGCACTTGGCACACTTTGTTTGAGTAATCAATAAATAGTTGCTAATATTAGTGCTAAGTAAATGAGTCAGAACCTAGAGTGAGGCTTACCTTATCCCAAGGGTTATGCTTTTCCTACTCAATACCATTCCTTGAACCTACTGCAGGCTCTTCAGTATTCTAAGGCTCTCTTCCAGCTTTATTACATCTTGCTAGCCTTATAGTTAAGCTGAATCCTTCTCTAAGGTAGCACACCTAGAAATTTTAGGCAATACTTTTTCCTTTTCCCTATTAACATCTACTTTTCTAGGATAGCAGACAAAATCCTAAGCCTGATTGCCCTGACATGCTTGGGAAAACAGACGACTACACCAGCCATGCCACTGCTGCTGAATTCACCACTGAAGCTGCCTAGTTTCTTCACCTCTAATGTAAGAAGGATAACTTTCTCTGTTCCTATTACTCAGAATCTTCCTAGAAGATACCAAGATTGCCATTTTGTCAGCCTTGTTGGTTTTTGCCCTCAAACTCTATTGTTCATGAGAAGGAAGGCAAAGTAGCTTAGAGAGTAAAAAAAAAAAAAAATTGGCCCTGAGAGTTTAGTGGTGAAAGGAAAGATTCCACTTCACAAAGTTATTCTGCTATCTGTGACAGTGCATGCTATAACATGGACATACAAAAGTAATAAACAACAACAAAAAAAATTAAAAGTTTACAATTGTCCTGCATCCTTCAGGAATTATTTTTCAATTATTTTATTTATGAGACAAAAAAGCTGCAAAAGAACCTTTGTTCAAAACTGAAATGCAACAGTAATTGCTGGACTAAAGAATATTGCCTTTTTTTTTTTAATTAGACTTAGTGGGCAACAATTTTTAAAGGAACTAGATAAAAGGACACTACATTGAAAGGGTGTAGATAAGTGGCAGGTGGATACAGGAGGCAGAAACATTAAGGTGAATATGATCAAAATAATATTTCATGAAATTCTCAATAAAATACATTATTTAAATAAAAACCTTGCTACAAGTCTGATTGACTGATTTGGAGAACTGGGATGTTGCAAGTCCAGAACTAAGTTATCTTGGGCTACTTTGCCCTCATAAATATCTCTTAAATATGACCCAACATCCCTTTGATTATTAGACAAGTCCTTTTGGAGGGATTAGGAGCATGTGACTGTGCAGCATGTTTGTGTTTGTTCCCCAGCCAACACATGAAGAATGGAGGTGTTGATGAATCCCTGCCACTCGCAGCTGACAGTGGCTTCAGAAGGCACACATACAAAAAAAAAAAAAAGAATATTGTCAATGATATGTAAGACTCTCATTGGCTTTCTGGGATTCTTATCTCATGTATTAGATTTCAAAATGAAAGTCAATGACTGGGAATTTGAGTGAGGAGAGGGCTGTGAAGGAAAACATGAACAAATGCCCATCAACACCAGTGGTTCAGTGAGGGTTCTCCCCAGAAAAAGAACTGAAAGGACCCACAGAGAGGCATGTGGAAATGGATTAATAAGGGGAAACAATACAAAAAGTCCTTAAATACTGAAGCTGGGAAATCCCACACCATGCCTTCTGCAAGCTGCGAACCAGGAAGAGACTTTCAACCTGAGGCCAAAATCTTGACCACTTGGTGATTATTGATGCAATTCCTGGAGTCTAAAACCAGAGAAGACAGAGTTCTAATAACCAGTGTATACCCATCCCAGGAAGAATTCATCTTGTCTATGTCATTGTTCTCTGCAAGTATTCAGCTACTGGATGGAGCCTGTGCACCCTGAGGGTTGATTATTCTCATTCTATTCACCCACTTCTATTATTACTGGGATCCTATGCTGAAGATATTTAAAAGAGACACCATGTCCCTCACTTCAATACCAGTTTGTCACCTCTTTACCCCTTGCAGTATTAGTGTGCTCTACATATGTGCAGGAATCAGGAGCTGACATTGACCTTCAAAGAAAAGGCATAAAATGTTCCATTCTCATTCTCTACTGATAAAAAATAAAAATTAAAAAGAACTTTTCCAGTGCCACAGGCAGGCCAATCTGGGCCTCCCTCTGGGAGAAACGGGGTCCTAGTCAAATTGACAAGGCGTAGGCGAAGAAATGATGGCAGAGATGACACATGAAGTACAGGATCTGAATGTATTTCTTAAAAATGGCATCAGACTTTTACAGTCATTGCAAAAGAGAAATGATAAATCTGGCAGCTCAGCAGTTAAGGTACATCTGAGGCCATCTAAAACACACTGGGTCTAAAACAGCAGCTATCTCCTCTGGACTGGTGCTACATCCCCCAGGCCCAAGTGCTCTGGGCCCAGGGGACTGCGGATTGCATGAATCTGAGTCCTAGCCCCTCTAAGTTCTCGTTCTAGTCTGAGCACCAATGCAAGTCCTAGTGCAAGTTCTAGTGTGAGTCCTAGTGCGAGTCCTGCATGTGAGTCTTCTTATACAACGTGAAAAGCAGGCTTAAGTAGCATACAGCAAGCAGGGAATATGTAAAACATTTCTAACTATTGTGAACTATCTATTGCCCTAAGGAATGTGCTTGACCTCTGTTGCTAGCTCTGGCAAGGCAGATTCCTTGAGACAAATTCCAAGCTGTGGACAGCTTGGTATTAAACTAGGATAGGTTGGAAACGTTGTGCTGGCCAGGAAACAATGTCCAATCTTAGCCATTTATGAATCATTTCTTGGGGTACCTTTATGCCTAACTATGAGGGCGTGTTGACGATTGGAAAGACTGATCTGGAACACGTCTGAGTTAGGAGATACCAGCGACTGTCTGAATATCCAGGAGGCACAGAACTCCTTTTGGATCCTTATTGCCACTAATCCTAACCAGGCTTTTACCTCCGATATTATGGATTTGACTGGAGTAGATGAGTGGGCGTGGCAGCCAGGGCCAAAATTCTGCAAAAATATGAGACACTCATCTTTCTCAAAATTAGAAGACAAGGGATACCCTATCTTTGCAACAGAGCTGTGAACCTGGGGGCTAAGTCCTCTTCACCAACAAAATGACCAATTAGCTTATGATACAGTTAAATTTACATGTGTTCTGGCCTTTGTCTTATGACAATGTCTTTGTGTATAAATTATAAGATGTTCCACAGTCATGATAAGAAATAAACTAAATAGTTCCACTGGTGGTTTGCTTCCCAATTCTATGATAAAATATTCAAGACAAAAGCCACTGAAAGGAGAACAGCTTATTGGCTTACAGTCCCTTGAAGCAGAAAAGTCACAGCAGTAAGAGCTTCAGAGGACTGCTGCCATTATGTCCATGAACAAGAGCAGACCATAATGACTTAATAATGCATGATAATGTTAGTTTCTTTTCTCTACTTATACACAATCCAAAATCTCCTGCCTAGGGAATGGTGCCACCCACAGTGGCATCAATGTCTTCAGGCATGCTTGCAAGTCCATCTCCCAGATGATTCTAGATTATGTTGTTACCTACTAAGACTAATCATCACAGGTCCTTTCCTTCTCTGGACAAACAATCCCCTTCTCTTTATTAATCTGTCCTAATATTTAAAATATGTGGAAATTAAGTGGTGGTTCACAGACATATGTGCCTGAGAATAACATGTTAATAATCTTCACTGGAAAGAGAGTCACAACCACAGTCATTCTAATTAATGCCAAACTACTGAGTTTTCCTTCCGGCAGAAACACAGTGGCTCACTGCTTCCATAAAACATCAAAAGTAAATAATATTTTAGCAGCTAACCATATATCCACTAACCTAAATAGATTAATCTTCAGACTCAATCATCACAAATCCAGTTCTTGTGAATCTGACCCCCATACACACCTCCATTACCAACGTCAATGTATACAAAGGGAGACAATAATAAGATCATAGTTCTATCTCAAGTGGTATAACTATGCTGATTACAACAAAATCATACACATGTGCCTAAAAGGAGGAG
This sequence comes from Mastomys coucha, assembly GCF_008632895.1. NCBI lineage: Eukaryota > Metazoa > Chordata > Mammalia > Rodentia > Muridae > Mastomys > Mastomys coucha. Next base: position 36,278,840 of record NW_022196911.1, on the reverse strand, counting down.
AGCCCATGATAGCCTAATATGCCTCTCCTGGTCTCTCATAGCTTAAAGACTGTTATGTTTATTCAGTGATACTCATTAGATACTGAAACTCAGTTTTGAAATCCTGTTTGTTTGTAAGGTGGTTAGCAGCATAAGCAATAAATTGTTCTTCCCTATGGTATTGTCAGTCATAGACTATGCTAAAAATGATGGATGATGTATTTTCACATTCAAAACCACTATTGTTTTTTAATTTAAAAAAATGTTATTTAGTATCATCGTTTCTTAAAAGTGAAAGCTTAGAGCTCAGTGGAACTAATATATTTTAAAAGATAATTCTTAAAGAATACAGGTATCATGTTACTTGTTGAAGTTATTTGTATTTCAAGCTCATGTTCTCTACATATTTTTCCATTTTCTTTCAGTAGCTTAAAACCAATTTATAAGACAAAGCTCAATCTTGCTTCAGACAAAATTTGTACATACAAAGTATCATTAGGTTCTTTTCATAGTGTATTGTTGTAGAGACATTTTATATTCATAACATTAGAAGAATATAGTAGAGATTTCTAACAGATGCCATGCTCCAAGCCTCACATAGCCTCCCTTAATACCAATACATCAAAACAGACCAGTACAACCATAGGAAGAGTAAAGGTCAGAAGACTTGTTGGTTTACAACTTTTTTTGTTTAAGGAAAATAATATCCGAACTTGAATGTTAAAATACTATGGCTTCTTAAATTTCAAGGGCGTAAATATCCTCCCAAAGTTGTGTATGGGAAAATTAATGTTTATGTAAGTCCAAATCAAATAGAAAGAAAGAAAGAAAAACAAAGAAAAATGAGCAAACATTTCATAATAACCTTTTTCTAACAGATTTCTGCTTCTCATTATTTTTCTTACATAGAGGTATTATTAACAGTGTAGCTGGCTTGCAGAATAATTACTCTAATGTCAACTTTAACTATAGTATCTGTGAAACTTTCATGTCAAAGAACAGAAAGCAGGTTAGAAGAAGTCAGTTGTTGCATTTAAATTTAAAAACAACAGTAAGAATATATTAACTCATAAATAAAAACCTTAGGTATGTAACTACTCCTAGGTATAGTTACATTTAACTACACATAATCAATGTAGTTAAACTATCATGTATCAATTCAGAAGAAACCATAAGTCTTTTTTTTTAAATGTTGAAATTATTTCTCTAAAAATTGTACTAATTCTTTTTTTTATTATTGTTATTTTTAATCTATGTTTAACAGTCCAGTCATTATCCCCCCTATTCTGCCTACTACAGTTCCTCGTCCCATTCCTCCTTCACCCCGTCTCCAAAATAATGTCCCTACACACCCCCACAGCCCACCAAGCCTTCACATTTCTGATGCCTCAAGTCTCTTATTGAAAGAACCGTTTTTAGAAAATCGCCAGTATAATGAAGTGAGTTACGACAAAGTGCATGATGTTATAGACTCACAAAAGCTAGTAACAGGATAAAAAGCTAATATCAATGGTGAATACAAATAGAGTTCTAGTTTTGAGAAAAATGAGAGAACAAATGCAAACTAAGGAGGAAGGAGGCCAAGAAACACAGGTAACTTGTAGTTCAATGTTCAGAACAGGCTTTTTAATAGGTGCTGGGACTCAAAGTCATTTCCTCATTCTTGTATGGAAAACCCTCTTACTCATTGAGGCATCTCCCATGCCACTGTGCCATCTTTATATAAGTTTAGTTTTCCTATCTTCTGGAAACTAAAGCCAACCTCTCACTATAACAATGGATGAGCTTCCTACTGTTTGATAATAAAAATGCAACTTAATGGTTTTGTAACCTGTTATTTTAAATACTAACAAGGCCTAATTCTTGGATTTGGTTCAAACTGTTTTCTCTGAACTCCAACCAGATCACAAAGACCTAGAAGGTCTTTGGATATGATCCCTTGCTAGAGAAGCTATGTTGCTGGATTAAAATTCCTCTACATTGAATTTTCTTTTTAATTGATTACATTGATTCACAGCTTTAAAAAAAAGAGAGAAAAAATGAAAAGAAAAAAGAAAAGTTATACCTTTTAAGCATGTTTCTAAACCATGAAACCTTGCTGCAGTTAGTTCTCATTTGTACTCTAATCACACCTGCCCTTCAGAGAAGTACCTGTCTATTAACTGGATACATGCCATTCAGCCCTTGCCACATCAGTCTTAATATAATCAAATAACTCACTAAATAAAAAAAACATACCCATTAAATAAAATATTTAAAATATTAAAAAGAAACATTGTAGAGGAAAAACTATTACTTTTAAAGTATAAAGTTCATATAATATATGAGGTTTTGCAAAAAAAAAAAAAAATTATCCAAGTAATTGGTGAAACCTGAGCAATTTCTGTTAGCTTCATGAGCAGTGGCGAGTTGTGCAAAGTGTAATAGGATACATATGAAAACCTCTAATGGGAAAAGGAAACATTTATCTACATGGTCTAACTTTGAGAAGCTTGGAAATAGGCCTCACTCTAAGGAAGAAAAATCTGATACTAAAAGCAAAACAATTGATCATTCTTATTTTGGAAATGATCCTACTTTATGCCATAATTGCACAGCTTACTTATGAGAAAATCATATTCAATATAATATTGTGAGCAAAGTGAAACTTTCTCACTTGGTGGCTATTGTTTTCAGATATGATCATGTTACAAAGACCAAGTTGGCTTTAAATTGCGATTATCCAGCCCCAGCCTCCCAAGGACTAGAGTTATAGTTGGGCTTCATCACAGCCAGCTACAAAACCTTATTGGTATGAAAACAACATCAAGTTTTTTCTTTTTTCAAAAAAATTAAAAATGGATTCTTCTCTCATACAATGCATTCCAACCTGTTTCCCCTTCCTCCACTCCCCCTCGCTGCCCCCTTTTAAATTTAAAAATGATATGATGAAAGTGATTTTAACCTGAATGAGGCAAAAACGTTGATGCATCCCATGTCTTGACACATGCACACAAAAAGTAGACATATTATGAATCAGGATGCTGATGGAATCCTGAATTATATGAAATAGCTATATTTTGGGTCATTTTGTGGGTAATATTTTAGTGAATTTGAACTGCACTAATTGTCAGATTAAGAGTAAATCAATCACTGCAGAAGTGGTCTTTATAGGCCCACATTGTAGAGGACATGGGTACATTTAGATCTTAAATGCCATTGCTCTAAAATGAAATCAACAGGTTTGACAGAATAACATATCTTTTTCCCCCTGCTTTTCAATTTGGTCTTAATTTCTCCTAACTCATTTTAAATTTAAAACTTTACTAATGCCAAATGAACCTGAAAGTAGTTTTTAATTCTTCCTTTTGTTTTTTTTCAGGTTACATCATTTCTTCTTTCCTCTTCCCTGTACTCTCTTCAAACTCTCCCACATACTCCTTCTTGTTCTCTTTCTAATTAACGGCCTCTTTTTTACTAATTGTTGTCACATACATACACACATACATAGTTGCGTATAAATATTTCTAAATACGTAGATACTACCTGCTCAATCTGTGTAATGATATTATTTTATGTATGTTTTCTGAGCTGGCCATTTAGTACAGGATAACCAGTAACAAATGAAGATGCCAACGCCGTGAAGTTCTGGCAGAGTCCCATGTATATATTTCCAAAGCATATGCAGATATTTACAGGCAATGCAATGACTTCAAATGAAATTGATGTTTCATCAAAGTCATTTTGAAAAGCCAGTAAAGCAGCCCTCAGCTACTGGATATAAATGATTTTACTAATTTCCTTTAATGGATATTGCCCTAAGAAAATAAGGTATTTTAGCCTTATTGTACACTATAATAATAACAAGAAAATCACATCAGAAGAAGCCTGAGGAATTGCTACCCTTGGGCAATGTGAAGAATGGTACCATCGGATTTTTGTAAAGTAATAAACATCTGATAATCTCATAGGATCCACTCATCAAGAGTTTTTGAAGACTTTTATATTAGATATTAATACTCATGATTATTTACGGTTTGAGTTAATCAGTTCTTAATTCTAATAATAAAAGTTCATACAGATTGTTGCCTTTTGAAAGGACAATATTAACATTAAGTATTAGAGAATTTTTGAATAATACATTGTTTGAATAGCCACACTTTCTTTAATTAGCATTTTCTACAGAGTATTTATTTATATCTAGACAAGGGAATAATTTACATGCAACCTAATGAATACTTTTCTGAAAGGCTTAGAGAACGGTGAATACCTTAGATGACTAGAGAAGAAAACAGTCAGCAGCTGACAAAGAACAAGTTTTAGTATGTAATGGAGACAGAAGGGCAGCATGGACCACCAGAATGTTCATAAAAGTTATGAAAGGCAATATTTCTCTCATGTGATATTCCTTAAACAACTTCAAATGTCATTGAAAAAATTATGCACAATATACTTAGGACCCCACATTCTGGAATCATGTATATGAGTAGCCCTCAGTTACATGTTAAACATGTTGTCATAACTAAATATCAAAGGCTACCTTGTTCTGAAATGGAATGCCTTTAGTATATAAACATACACATATGCCTTCAGCTGAGGCCCAAGAAAGGAACTGGTTTCTGCTAGAAATGAAGGTTATTAATAGACGCTTTGTCAATAGACTCAAGTGAAAAAGCCAGAGAGATGGTGCACCAGGAAAAGGCACCAGCTGCCAAGCCTAATATCCCATGTTCAATCCCCAGGACCAACAAGGTACAAAAAGAAAACTGAATGTGATGAGTTGTCTTCTAACCTCTGCATGCTCCCATATACACATCAATGAACATGATTTTGCAAAATTCTTTTTTTTTATTAGATATTTTCATTTACATGAAAATTTCTCCTTTCCCAGTTTCCCCTCCGAAAAACAAAGAAACAAACAAAAACAACAAAAACAAATCCCTGTTGCCTTCCCCCTCCCCATGTCTGCCACCCTACCCTCTCCCACTTATTGGCCTTGGCATTCCCCTACATTGGGGCACAGAACCTTCACAGGGCTGAGGTCCTCTCCTCCTATTGATGATAGAATTTGCAATCCTCTACTATACACATGCTGCCAGAACAATCTGTGCTGAACAACCTTAAGCTTTAAGGTCAAAGAATAAAAACCAAAGCCCTCTGACTTGGTATAGGCTAACGCTGAACTGACCAGATCCAAATCCTAGGGTTACTCCTCATTCTCTTGGCCCTTTAACATGGCAGCTCTCCTTCTCCCTCCTGCACATTCTTCTTCCTCTTTGGTGGTTCTGTCTCTCCTGCTCCATTCTCATGGTCTCTAGCCTGGAAAACCTAAGCCCTGCTTATCTTCCTTCTCACCAGCTATTAGCTGCTGGCATTTTCATTTATCAGTCAGAATTAATATAACTGGGAGCCAGTTCCCAGAAGCTAAATGCAGACTCCAGATTGGGAGTCGGGGTCCCGGGAAGCACTTAGCATTACAATAAACAGGAAAAGACAAAAGCTTGACAAAGAAATATCTCATGGACCTCCAAGTCATAGAAGAAACATATATAAAGATCTCATGTTGAGTTTGCCCATCTTAACATTTGGAATTTTGCAGAAAATAAATAAATAAATAAATAAATAAATAAATAAATAAATAAATAAATAAATAAATCTGTTTAAAGGTAAAATGATTAGAAGAGGGGCTGGTGTCCTGAGCAGACCTTGGGCACAAGCTCTGCAGCCAGTCCCACAACACACAGAGTAAGCTTCACTCCCAAGAGCTCTGACACTCTCAGGATCAGAGGTGAGGAGGACCCAACATCTGTCCCAAAACTGGGAGTAACTGGGACCAGTGGGACCAGGCACACAGGAACTCCACCAGCAGAGTGGCTCAGGTTCCATCCAGTCTCTCTGGGCTGGTGTCCTGAGCAGACCTTGGGCACAGGCTTTGCAGCCAGTCCTACAACACCCAGAGAAAGCCACACTCCCAGGTGATCTAACAAGCCCAGGATCCCAGGATCCCAGAATCACAGGATCACTGAGACAGCTTGACTCTGAGGAGTTCTGACAAAACCAGGATCACAGGAAGGACAGGCTCTAGTTAGATTTAGCAAGGGCAGGTAGCACTAGAGATAACCAGATGGCAGGGGTTAGGGGGCCATGCATAAGAAAATAAACAACACAAACCAAGGATACTTGGCATCATCAGAACCCAATTCTCCCACCATAGCAAGTCCTGGACACACCATCCCACCAGGAAAGCAAGATTTAGATCTAAAATCACTTCTCATGATGATGATACAGGACTTTAAGAAAGAAATGAATAGCACCCTCAAAGAAATACAGGAGAACACAGGTAAACAGCTAGAAGCTCTTAAAGAGGAAACACAAAAATCCCTTAAAGAACTACAGGAAAACACAATCAAACAGGTGAAGGAAATGAGCAAAACCATCCGGAATCTAGAAATAGAAATAGAAACAATAAAGAATTCAGAAAGAGAGACAACTCTGGAGATACAAAACCTAGGAAAGAAATCAGGAGTAATAGATGCAAACATCACCAACAGAATACAAGAGATAGAAGAGAGAATCTCAGGGGCAGAAGACACCATAGAAAACATTGACACAACAGTCAAAGAAAATGTAAAAAGCAAAAAGATCCTAACCCAAAACATCCAGGAAATCAAGGATGCAATAAGAAGACCAAACCTAAGGATAAGAGGTTTAGAAAAGAGTGAATATTCCCAATGTAATGGGCCAGTAAATATCTTCAACAAAATTATAGAAGAAAACTTCCCTAACTTAAAGAAAGAGATGCTCATGAACATACAAGAAGCCTACAGAACTCCAAATAGACTGGACCAGAAAAGAAATTCCTCCCATCACATATTAATCAAAACACCAAATGCACTAAACAAACAAAGAATTTAAAAATCAGTGAGGGAAAAAAGGCAAGTAACATATAAAAGCAGGCCTATCAGAATTATGCCAGACTTCTCACCAGAGAATATGAAAGCTAGAGGATCCTTGGCAGATGTCATATAGACCATACAAGAACACAAATGCCAGCCCAGGCTACTATACCCAGCAAAACTCTCAATTACCATAAAGGAGAAAACAAGATATTCCATGACAAAACAAAATTTACACAATATCTTTCCATAAAACCAGCCCTACAAAGGATAATAGATGGAAAACATCAACATAAGGAGCAAAACTATATCCTAGAAGAAGCAAGAAAGTAATCTTTCAACAAATCCACACAAATCTAATTCCACCTCTTACAACAAAAACAACAGGAAGTGACAATTACCTTTTCTTAATATCTTAATATGAAAATTAATATTACCAACATATCCTAATCGATTGAAATACAAAAATATGAGGAATTAGAAATTTGTTGATTGTCATCCAATGGTCTCCCTAATTTGGTGATTGGACAAATAGGTCCAATATTATATAATCTATACACACTTTCAGCTTGTTTGTGACAGTGTCTTGCTGTGTACAACATAAGGGTCTTGAAATATTGTTTCTCCTATCTCAGCCTCTCTATTAGTAGTGTTTATTTCAGGTTTTTACACTATACTATGGTTTTCAGAAAATCTTATATATTACAAAAGTATTTATATACTCAAGGGAGACATAGACAATTAACTTGGGAGGTGGCTTGTAGAAAAGTGAACAACAAAGAGTGAGACTGAATGCTTTGCTTGACATTTGTAGCTCTTGTATCAAGTGTGAAGAAGAGGACTTTATAAGTTACTCTTCCTCTGAGATTAATGCTTTTCCAAATTATTACAGCTAATGAACTAGATTCTTACCCATACTGAATGTCTGTGCCACCCTCCAAGCAGAACCATTATTCATTGAAATAGTTAGTGAATGACTTTATGGATAGACCATCTTAATACACACACCATTTCTTAAATGAATGTAACCTGTTCTCTGTAGGCTGAGAATAAAGTCACTCACTCAAGTCAAATAGTTTTGACCATAGCAGGAAGTCTGTATCCAAAAATTGTGCCTACAATTCATTTCTTGGTGCAGCAGAACTGTCAACTCTCAGCTTAGCTATGATGGAGGTAAAATCCTTTGGTGTGAGGGTCATTGAAGTACAGCCTTATTACAATGAAATCCAATGTCTAAAAATTGTTCTTCTTTTGGGCTTGTACCACAGTAAGAGCAAGATTTTAAGCTCTACTAAATACAAAACAAACTAACAAACAAACAAAAACAAAAAGTCTTTATATATTTATGTTCATTTAAAAAGTACTAGTAGTGATGTATTATTTTAAAATATACAGTTAGGCTGGAGAGATGGCTCAGCGGTTAAGAGCACCAACTGCTCTTCTGCAGGTCCTGAGTTCAAATCCCAGCAACCACGTGGTAGCTCACAACCATCTGTAATGAGATCTGACGCCCTTTTCTGGTTTGTCTGAAGACATCTATAGTGTACTCATCTACATAAAATATACAGTTAATATGTTTGGGGTTTTTTTTAAATTTATAGTGAGAAAAATGTATGTATATTCAGTATTGCTGGTAGACAAGCATCTACATAAGACTTAAATTGATTGTTGTTTTATATCAAACAACTTTTATAATACTCATTTTTATTGTTATAATATTTTATAAATTTTAAAGAATATGACAAAAAAGGTATTGTAGGTATTGAAGGGGGGTCTCTGGGGGGAGTTGGGGTACAAAAGGGAAACAAGAATGTGATTTAATTCTATTTACTTAAAATATGTTTTTAAATGTTAACAAATTCAGATAAATTTAAATCATGTAGCTTTTCACATCATAATGCAATAAAAGTTAAAAAAATGATTAGGAGAGTTTCATTAGTAGATATGTACTAGATATGTTTCTTTGTACTTCAATTTGACAAGCTTACTTGATAACATATGCTTAAGGCAAACACAATAATGTTATTGGACACTGATCTATAGAGGTGGTCAATAAATAACATTTATTTCAAAACAGATAATTAATGCTTTATAGTGAATAGAAAACTAATACAATAAAAATCTTCTCAGACAAAGATTTCTAAGTTTACAGTAGACATATACATCCCAGTTTTAACAAACACAAAATTTTGGGCTATTTCAAACATTCATATATGTGCTAAGTAGGTACATTCTTGATTTTACTGTGTATACTCCAGTTATATCCAGTTATTTACTTTCAGTGTCTAGATTAAGTGTACAAAGATTAAAATTGTATGAAAAAATCTTCTTTTCCATACATATGAACATAAGGAGAATGATTTTAACCACATTGTCAAACTGTATTTTATTGGTTTTTAAAGAAAAATATAGAAATTTGAGGTACAAGCTGGGCGGTGGTGGTATACGCCTTTAATCCCAGCACTTGGGAGGCAGAGGCAGGCGAATTTCTAAGTTCCAGGACAGCCTGGTCTACAGAGTGAGTTCCAGGACAGCCAAATCTATACAAAGAAATCCTGTCTCAAAAAAAGAAAAAACAATAAGAAATTTGAGGAACAAAACACTAAAATCAAGGTTTTCAAAATAAGAAACATTTTTATTGTTTATAAGCCAATGAAAATCTGATTACTCATAAATATGCAAATTTTAAAATTTAAGTATTATGAAAAAAGGTATACCGTTGCCAATATTCACTAAAAATAACATGGTATATCACACATGCTATTTCCTGGAGTAAGCTTATTGATATCTGTTAAAAATAGGGAGTAAATTGCCTGTGATCTACAAATTTTAATTTTACAATTTAAAATAGAAAAATCATCAAATATTATAATGTAACAATAACTACATTAAAAATTTTGCAGCACTATTATAATACTAGAAAGTGAGTCTACTCTAAAGGCCACCAATAAGATATTAGTTATAACATATGAGCATCTATACAATTTAATAATTGAAAATATTCAAAATACATGAGTTTACCTTTACTGGGGAAGATCATATTGCTACAAACTCATTCATCTGTAACAATAAATCTACAAAACTAGATAAAAACTGGAGTCAATTCTCATAGACAGTAGATAAAAGACAATGAATGTCTATGACTGTTGAGAGAGGGGAGTTAAATGGCCTGCCAGCGGTGCTATTCATCTCTCAGTTTGGTAAGAGTGGTCTTAGGCTGAGAGCAGTAGTCTCCCATGTTTGAAAAGACAGGAATATGTGATGGAAGTGGTTAAGATAGTGAAGTTTTGAGAGGAAGCAACTGGAAAGGAGATCCTGAAACTTGCACAGGTCTCTTTGTAGGGGTATGTATGCTATGCATGCATAGGATAAAACTCCAACAATTGGTTGGTGGTTGAGACCCTGGGAGCTCTGAGGGTACTACTTAGTTCATATTGTTGTTCGTCCTTAG
>NW_022196911.1:36228287-36267976 GCF_008632895.1 Mastomys coucha | reverse complement strand
TACATAAAGAAAATATCTAAAAGAAAAAAAAAAAACTCCAACAATTAGGAAACTAGATTTGATAAAACAATGAATGATACTGGGAATTGTCAATGATTTGTTGTCTATTAGAAGAGTTTCTTGCTGAACATCAAGTGCATTCAGAAAGAAGATCAGAAGTCAGGAACAATTAATAGAGTGCTAAAGAACAGACTCAATGATTGGCCAGGCACCCTAAATGATGTTGATACATTTAGAGTATGAGCAATTTTATTCAGAGAGTATCAGGCAAAGATGCTGAACATGTTTTGGAATTACCAAGGTAGACACCATCCAGAGTATAGCAGCCTTCTTTGGGAGTGGAAAAACCTGGCACAGTCTGGTACTCAAAACACAACACTCACACTGTGTAGTATCTCATCAAAAGGGCTTAGAGTTCTTACAAAAAGAAATCCTCAACTGATTGTATAAAAGAAAAAGTAGCTAATGGTCAATAACCAAGAAAATGAAGACACAATACAAATAACAGAAAAAGATTTTAAAGCTTTTAATTTAAAATATGTATGATAAAGCCTTATATCTCAAGAGAGGCATGATAGAGGGAAGAGAGAGGGGAGGTAAGGGGGAACATGCATACATTAAAAAGAACCAGAAAAAGAAAAAAGAACCAAGAAGGATTTTCTTAGATGCAATTAACAATCATTTAAATATTACAAGATGTAAAAGTCACAGAACATTAAAACAGAACAATGTAAAGGTAGTCAAAAGCAAACAGAAGACATAATGAAGAAGACAAAGTGGTGGACACATGGGAAGAACAAGATTCAAGATTAAATCATACCATGAGGGCCAAAATGGACTCTATTTTGGAATTATGTTAAATATATCTTAGCTCCTAATGTTGCAGATAAGTAACTATATGACATGACAGCTTTAGTATATGATTCACTATAGAAACTGTTGAGATTGTTTTGGCAGGTTTCAATGACTGTAACAAAACACCCTAAAGCAATGGTTTTCAACCTATGAATTTTGACCCCAAACCTTTCAAAGGGTTTGCATATCAGACATCTCACATATTTACATTATGATTCATAACAGTAGCAAAGTTCAGTTATAAAGTAGCAATGAAAATAATGTTGTGGGAGTTGGGGAGAGAATCATCACAACATGAGGAGTTACATCAAAGAGTCACAGGATTAGGAAGGCTGAGAACCACTGAGCTAGAGACATTGCTGAAAGGAAGTAATGTTTATTTTGGTCCTTGGTTTTAGAGCATGCTCATGTTGCTCTGCTGCTCCTGGGGCTATAATAAGAATCGTTATGGTTACAGTTGTTCATCAGAGCTGAGCAGCCCATCTCATGGCTGCCACAAAGCAAAGAAACAAAAGAAGTACCTTTCAAAAGTTTACACCCAGGTATGCACTTCCTCCAAATGATTCAAGCATTAGCTAAGAAAAAAACCTATCATTAGTGATATTCACTACAAATCACAAAGGGTACACCATAATTTTTCCTGAATGAGGTATAGAAATATCTATCAAAAGAATGAACTGAATTCCCTTTGATCTAGAAATTTTAATTATACCTTTGGCAATAAAAAAATCATCAAATAATATTAATATAACAATGTCTCTTAGCCGGGTGGTGGTGGCGCACATCTTTAATCCCAGCACTTGGGAGGCAGAGGCAGGCGAATTTCTGAGTTCAAGGCCAGACTGGTCTACAGAGTGAGTTCTAGGACAGCCAGGACTACAGAGAAACCCTGTCTCAAAAAACCTCTTTCTTTCTCTTTCTCTTTCTCTCTTCCTCTCTTTCTCCCTCCCTCCCTCTCTCTCTTTTCTCTCTTTATTTCTTTCTCTCTTTCTCCCTCTCTCTCTCCCTCTCTCTTTCTTTCTCTCTCTTTTCTCTCTTCTCTTCCCTTCCCTCCCTCCCCATAACAGAGAAGAGAAAAGCAAGCCTCCAATGCCCTCACTACTATGCCTCTGATATTCTTTTATGTAGACTCTAGGAGCACAATGGGAAATCCTAGCCATGCCTGGTGCTCTCTCAGTAAAACTGCTCTTCCTTTAGAACTATAACACTGCTTTAGGGCATGCAGAAAGCTATTGCACCTGTCCATTAGCACTCTGTCTTCAGCCCTCTGCTATTTCTCACTTTTATTATTCAGTAGATTATGTCTGACCCTTCTGTAATCCTAATTAGCCAGTTAGAAAAACAAATACAGCTAGATGTGGTGGTGCATGTCTTCAATCCCAACAGCATAAAAGTGGCTGAGAGGGGATCATGAACTTGAGGACAGCTTGGGGATACCAAGAGTCTTGTCTTAAAATTAAGATAAATAACTAAATAAATCTTTCCTCAGCTTTTCACCTCAGCCCATACAGGTTACTACAGCTTTGGGAACATGGCTTCGTGGGCTTCCATGCTCCAGCTTTATTTTCTGTTTTCATTATACAATTTACCACTATAGGACTGTGTAATGACATACTCATACAAATGTACCTAAAGACTTCATCGTGCATACCAATACCTTCTACCTGGTACCTCATACGTTATAGGAAAGCAGCAAGATTCGGTGAATAAGCTGAAAGATCGAATGAATGAACACATGAGTGAAAAACGAGAACACGGGCAATTGTTTCAGATGATGTGTAGATACATCAGGCCATGAAATGAGTCATTGAGACATAATATCAGGACTAGGTTAATTACAAGAAACTTCAAAGGTAGGAATAAGGGAGTTAAGGCAGAAATGCCTTAAAATTTTTATTTAAATAGGGCATTGTAGTATTCAATTGTCAGCCTAGCTCTGGAGCCATAGAGACAGACAAATGCCTGAAGCTTGCTTGGTGAGTTCCAGTGGGAGAGACTGTTTCATATGACAAGATGCATGGCACCGGAGGAGTAATACTCAAGGTTCAAGGTTGATTCTGTCCTATACACACACACACATTCACACACACACATGCACCCACACATCTGAGCATACATGTATGGACACTATGGATGTACACTCTCAAGTATTTTTTTTAAGTCCTCAGATACTGAATAAGTAGGAAATGTAAATTATTATGAGATATTTATTTATACATAAAATATAAAGTCAGACTAGTTTTCATTTACAATGTGTTTTAAATATAAAGGATAAGAATTTTGAATTGATTCAATTTTCCAAATCTGAATTTAAATCAGAAATCAGAATTTATAAACAGAAATAAAGCATTCTGATGGGATTTTGCTTTGCAATAAAAAGCCTTCAGTGGGACTGAGATGTAAATGATGATGTCCCAGCACTGGTGAGGCAAGCTAAAACAATAGGTGTACAAGTCAGAAGCTAGGCTGGGCTACCAAAGCCTGGCAGGGGCTCCCAGATAGGAGGTCACAGCTTTCATTATACTGTGCCAACAGTCACTGCTCATCCTTCCTCCTCATCCTGCTCACGAGGGAAACTTTCAGTTAAAGAAAATTAGGATTTTAAATGCATTACATAATTTCTATCTTAAGGATGAAAAACATATCTGTAGGGATTTAACCACAGCTCCCATTCAATTCTTTTAATAATTCAACATTAATTAACTTCTGTATGCTAATAATTAGACCAGGTAGTAAACCATCTGAATATGAGAATAAACAGGTTTCTTGCCTCCAAAGATCCAGAATCCTTTTACCGCCTGAAAAGATAGCAAAAAATAAATAAAACTGAAAAAATTAACTGGAAATTATGCAATGAGGAGAGAAAAATTACAGGCCTTAGAATCAAATCTGTTAGATAAAACATTTTCCAATTCCTGCTTTTAATAGATCAACACTATTCCATTGATGAGTATCCACCCAGAGCCCTTTGATAGTCCACAGTCAAGTCTTATCAAAGAAACAACACAAACAATGATGTAGCCAATATCTTTGTGCCGGGCAGTGGTGGCACATGCCTTTAGTCTCAGCGGCACTTGAGAGGCAGAGGCAGATTTCTGAGTTCGAGGTCAGCCTGGCCTACAGAGTGAGATCCAGGATAGCCAGGATTACACAGAGAAATCCTATCTCGAAAAAACCAACCAACCAAACAAACAAAAGAACACATCTCTGTACATCTAGTCTCGAGTACCACTGACATAATTTATCCACATTAACAGTACTAGTCTGCAGGTAGTAATCTCCTAGCTAGTTCACCTACGCTGCTCTATCATTTCATGGTATATATATAAAATATGACTTTGATTGTGTCAACCTTTTCTTTGAAACATTAACAATCTCTCCTGTCCTTTAGAAAGAAAACAAAAAACAAAAAACATGACACTCATGTGATCTTCTTCCCAAGTTTCATCGTGACCCAATCTCCTATTACTGTCCACATTAGCTCTCTTCATGCAACTGTTTCTGCAGGCAAGCCTTAGAATTCTTCACCTTTCCTTGCTCCCCCACCTTGACACTCTCTTGCCCAGAGCTGGGTAAGCCCTCCTTCCTGTCAGTCTTTACCTAAATGTCTCAACAGTAAAAGTTTTCTGACCACATACACAATACAAATCAAATCATGCCTTCCCTTTCAACTCGATTCTTTTTCCCCAAAGCATGAACACTATCAGGCATGCTTGGTATTTATTTGTTTATTTGCATATCTTCCCTTTCTATTCTTATTCTAAAAAGAATATGACCTATGACAGTAATGATAGTTTTCAATGGCCACATCCCAAGTAGTTAACACAATATGTGGGACACAGTAAGTGTTCAGTAGAGTTTCATAATAAGTTAGCTGAAACAAAGAGTAAAAGATTTTCAACATTTGCTAAGTGCTTCCTGGTGAACTCTCCCGAGGCCCTAAACTAATTAACACTTTTTTGCAACATGCGAGAACAACTACAACGACTTCCCCACTCTTTTATCTACAGCACATAATAATATCTATCTTTTCATACCATTTTTTGTTGTCAAAAAGCTAGGTCCAGCTTTTATAAACTGATAGTCAAATTTTGATTTATAGTAAAAAAAAAATGCATATTTAAATGACTTAGCTATATTCCTAAGGGACGCAGTATATAGAATGCAAGGAAGTCCAAAGGAGATAATTAGAAGTGCTCGAGCTAGCATTCTCAAGAGTTCAGGCTTGCACTTTTTGAGTCCAACAATTAAAATGCAAATGAAATACATCTTCGCAACCACCTGACTAAGCCAGCAATTCCTCAGATCAACAAAGCATCTCTCAGTCAGCATCATCCACCCATGAAGCAAGCAGTTCTGGGGCTGCTCTAAAATAAAAAACAAAGACTGCGAGAGGATCACGCATTGTAACTGCCCTCCTACAGATAGTTCCTTCAAGAATATGTTTTCATGGCAGATGAAAGGGATTAGGAGGCTAAGAGGTACTCTGCTACAGTTTACACCAGCCTGTGTCCTCATGAGAGTGAAGTGAGACCATGCAAGGAAAGAAAGGATGTGCCCAGCTGACAACAGCCTTCATGTGGCAAGGAAAGCAGAGACTCTGGAGATGCAATATCACCCTGTGGAGCAGTCCCAGAAAATGACACTTAAAACGACCTATCCAAAATAGGTTTGGAAATCAAAATAGGGCAGTCTTGAGGCTGACATATTATAAGGCATAGACTTCTCATTGTCCCAGCACCATTGCTATCTGTGGTTGAGAAATAAGAGCTGAGTCAATTTTTACGTACCCCTTAGTTAATAAATCCCATACATGAACAAACATTCATGCTATCAGCCACTATTTCAAATCATTAGTATCGTATTTCATAGGATTTTAAAAGGTAAAATATGTACCTCTCGATATTATAAATTATAGATGCTGTATGAAAAATAAGATTGTAGGACTTTAAAAAGTCCAGCATGCTTATGTCTAGATAGTGTTACCGAGACAAGTCAAGGGAAGAGATTCCATGCACTGTGGAATCTTAACAATAAGACTGGCACAATGACATTACCAGATGCCAATGTGGACAAGGGAGATTCCTCATAGTCTCATCCCTACATGAAGAGCTACAAAGGGCCAATGGAAAACAGGTTCCTTTCAGGACAAGCTCCTACATCAATTTTCCAACTCCCAGTGGTAAAGCCTATATATATGGGTGCATTTGGCTCTGTATACATGTATTCATATATGTATAATAATAATTTTAAAAGTGCTCATGAAATTGGGAGGGAAAGGGAAAATAGGAGGGGTTGGAGATGGAGGGAGGGGATGGACTATTGCTCAGGTATGAAATTCTCAAAGCAAATTATATATATATACACATACATATATATATGTAGGGTATATGTATATATGTATATGTATATGTTATTATGTATATATGTATGTATGTGATGTGTATATATGTGTGTACATATATGTGTACATTTGTATATGTACCTATACATATAAATACATATACATGTACATGAATATATGTGTATGTATATATATGTGTATGTCAGAAATAAGCCACATTAGTCATTTGATAGTATTTAATTTAGAAGTAGAGCCAGTAAAAATACAAAATATTACCAGACTTCAGAAAATGGGATCAGTTCAGTAATGTTGGCAACAGATGGCAAATTCAGGGCAATGGAAACTAATGCCAAAATAATTACTTCTCAAGCCAGGAGCCAAGTGAGGGAACGTGTTCTGAGAAACAAGCACTGTGGTCCCCACAAGGGAAAAAGAGATACACAAATAAGATGAGAAAAATAATCAGATCCAGAGTAGCAAGGAAAGGTCACTGAGAACAAAAACATCACATTGAACAGAATGGCAAAAGAGAAAAGGTATTTCAGATGGGGCTACTAGGAATACATTTCTACAAAAGTAATTCAGTAAGCACAGTAATGGAAATGTTTAAAGCAGCATGTGCTTTAAAGCCTTATGCGCACTGCTTTCACAAGTATGTTCCGATTTGAGCCATGCTAACACTGTGACCTTCATTCAATTGATAATTGTCATTCACAGAAAGGACATTGAAAGATATTCCCTTCCAGAGGCACACTACATGTAAGCACTAGACCCAAGGCTCACTTGTGATCATTCTGACTCTAAAGACCCAAGCCCTGGACATTACACATGGTAATAGGACGAATGTTGCTTCTAACCATCTGAAGAGCAGCTTTCTGACTGAAGATTGTCCAACTATATGAGCATGCAACAGGGTAAGGTGCTACTCAAAAGATCATCATTCCACACTTTTAATGAGCACTTAATACATAATCATTGGACTAAGACCTGGAAAGAAAACAATTTAATTGCAGGATGTGAAAAATCCATGATGCACTGTGGAATAAGATATATAAACACAGAATCATAACGCATCATGAACAAGTGACACAATCACTAATATGTCCTAAGTATGGCACATTGAAGAATTACAATGGGACTCTACTGAAATTTCATCTCAAATATAGATCATAAGTTAACGAATGTAAAAAGACTGAGAGGAAACTACAAAAATTGAAGTATAATTAAAGAATTAATACATATTGAAATAGGTTCATCAGTTGTAGACATATCAAAGAAAAAACACACTTAGTGATGATGGTCTGTTGAGGTTTTGTCTTTTACTGTCTATTATAATGCTAGGTGCAGGACCGTCCGAGAAGACCTGGAGTCTGTACATAGCCTCTGAGACCCTCCTTATCAGTTAATTCTGACTGATGAATAAAGATGATGGCAGCTGATAGCTGGGCAGAAGAGAAATGGGTGGGGTTGAGTTTTCCTGGGCTTTGGTCAGAGGACAGACAAAGGAAAGGAGAGAAAGAAGCCACCATGGGAGAAGAAGAAATACCAGGAGGGAGACAGAGAGAACCTCCATGGGGTAGGAGTAAAGAAAATAACCATGTGGACTGGCTAATTGGAGCTAAGAGCAGCCCAGATGGAATACAGTAAATAGAGAGTGATAGCTTGGGGTTATCTAGTAGACGGTAGATTCTAACAGCATGGAGGATAGGCAGGTCCCCAGCTATTGTGCTGCCTAAAACATATTTAAAAATAAAAGGCTGTGTGTGTGCTTTCATCTGGCAACTTAAATGGTTAAAGGTCGGGAAGAAACCCTGCAGAAGAACCTTCTATTGCTTTTTACTACAATAGACATTAAATCTGAAATCTTTCTTGGTTTCTGATATCATTTCTAACAAAAAGAAAAGTGAATCTTTGGGAAAATGTCTCATTCTAGGACTGGAGCAAAAAAAAAAAAAAAAAAACCACAAGTCTAGTGGGTCTTGTTCTAAAATCACTTCTGGTTTTTTAAAGAATCCAGTGGGAAACCCAGGCTGATGAGCCCATGATCAAAGTAGAACAGAGGCATTGATAGGAGGTCAAAAGCTATGGCATTCCAAACACCAGCAAAGTGTAAAATATATACTCATATATTTGTAATTATTTATTATTATATATCATATTCTTATATGTAATAGATAATAAAAGAAGAAAAAAAACAAATGATTCATGAAGGTGTTCCATTCTCAAGAACATGAATCTGAACAGCTTGTTCCTAAATTGCACACCACACACATGAGTTCCATGCAAAGGTCAAAGCATGAAATGTGATAAGGAGATCTACTTTTAGTGAGAACCCCCACAGATATTGCTTTAACCTCTCAATCAAGGCGAGTATGAACAACATTAACATGTCAACAATATGCAGTCTTCATTTGGCAGGCTGACATGGTACTGAGCTTTTTCCAGTCTTTCTGTCAAATACTACATAATACCAGTCAAATGGTGATGTATTAACCATGTATAATTACAACAGAAGAATGTGCTAGAAAATACATATACTCGAAACCATCAAGGTTATCAAAAATAAGGAAACTTTTAGAAAATACCAGAAACGAGAGGAGTGTATGTAAATTGGTCACACCTTCAGTGTGACCCTTCAAGATCATAAGAGATTGAGACAAAACTAAGAAGATCTGAGTAGAACCAAGACTTTAGTTAAACCTAGGGTGCTAGTGCTAGCATTTTCATCACACTCACTGCATGTACCAACCACACAGATGCAAGGTAGTAAAAAGGAAAATGGAGGTGGATATTGACTTGTTATTCAAAATAAGTAACAACCACCAATAGTAAAAAGAAATCAAAAAGTATGGAAAGGAAATCTGAACACTTTTGCACATATGAACATTTTTATAAAGCAAAATGATACCCTTCATACAAATGTCTGAATATTAAATGAAGCACCCTAGAAACCCATACACGAGAGTGTTGGGTATTTCTCCTGGGTATATAAAATTACAAGGACAGAACTACATTTCAACAAATCCTCAGAAGTAGAACTTTTGAAAGGAAATAGAGGTTCACCCTGAACCAATCTGACCTTCCTAAAGTAGAGAGAACTGCTGTTATTAAAGAATAAGACTATCTCACTGAATGTCTCCTCTCCCTCTCTCTCAATTTCTTCTTCTCAATTTTTTTCTTACCAAAACTTTCAAAAATATGGCCCCAAAAAGGACTACCAACGGCTAAGTGGATTGTGGTCAATTTTCCCAGCAATTGAACAAAATAGCTTCATAGAATCTCAGACCTGGCCCAAAATCACCAGGGTCAACACTTCATTGTGAGCAAACTGAGACCAGAAAGATTAGCTGTCTTGTTCGATGAAATATGTGTAGCTGTTGACTGAGTTCACTCCGAGCCCGGTTTCCTTTAACCCCAGGGCCATGCATTTTCTTGTATATCCAGTAATGACAAATAGCTGGTCCACATTATTTTCTCTGTCCTCCCCAGAAATGTTTCTCTAGTTCCCTACCCTGCCTCCAACCCATTAGTAATGTCTTCTTATCACAACACATTTTCTCACTGTGCAGATAGAAAGTTTCAAAAGCAGCCTTCTACACTGTACGCCATGTACCTACCCAGAAAATGAGCACACAGAAGGAAAAATTATTCTATCCCCATAAGACAAAAATATGTTCTAGTATAAAGCATCAATGCCCTGAGGCGACAAGTTAATACTGGAACTGCATCACATTACCTCATACCGTAATAAACTCAGAAACTTCATTAAAGTAATGTTTGCTTAATCAACTGGAACCGATTAAAAGTAATCAGATAAAAAAAAAGCAAGCCATATCTCCTATGTATATCAGTTCAATCCTGATGAGAATAAGCTACCACAAATCAATCAATTCAATGGGAGTTGGTTTTTAAAAAGGTTAGCTTCTTCTAGCCTATTAATTTTAAAACTAAAATGAAGGGAAACCACAAAAGCAGTTCAATTTAAATAAAAGTACAGCCTGAAACTTCAGAACAATCAGACAGGCGTACACCCTGCTTTTTTCCAACTTAGATTCTAATTAGGTTTCTTCAACCTAAGATTATATATGTTATAAGATTACTTGCAAATTTAGCAGTTATCTGTAAAATTTCCTTTAAATAACCTGGGAATTTTCTTCTGGAGCTAGAAATATAAGCAAGAGATACATAAATGTTAAAAAAATGAAAAGAAAAAGCCTAACGGAGCTGTGCTTCAAAATGAGAAAATACCTGCACCTACATAAATTACTTCACAACTCTATCACTGGACAATGAGTTTCAGATTATTCAACTTTCAGCAGGTGGTGGCAGGCAAGAAGAACCTCTATACTATTGTAATGCTCCACAAACCAGAAAATCGTACTTTCAGAATGGAAAAAAAATAAAACTGTATGCTGATGCAATCTGAATCGTGTATTTTGAGTTCGTGCAACACACCCAGAGGTTGACTACTTTTCCAGAAGGAACTAGGATACTTTAGCCCTCCTGCTTACTCAATACCTCCTCCCCTTTCTGCATACATTCTCTCAATTTCCATTCTTCAGAGCTGGGTGACACCATGCTTTGCACAGTGTGAAACCTGCACTTGGCACCAGTATTTTTTGGTTCCATTTAGCCTGTCCTAGTGACATTTCTGTTCCTGTGATAAAAAGGATGACCAAAAGCAACTTGGGGAGGAAGTGTTTTATTATTCTTCTAGTTAACAAACCATCAGTGAGGGACCTCAAGGCAGGAGCCTGAAGGCAGGAACTGAAGCAGGTACTATAGGGGATTGCTACTTAGTGGCTTGATGCTTGATCACTATGGCTCCCTCTTTTATATAAACCAAGACCTATCAGGGATTGTCCCTCAGTGGGCTAGACTCTCTTCACATCAATCAGTCAAGAAAATTCCCTTGCAAACCAATCTGATGGGGGTATATTATTAATTGAGTTCCAGCTTCCCAGAGGATCTTGGCTTTTTTTTGTTGACAAAAATAAACTCACAAAAACAAATGAACAGCAACAAAACTAACTTTGTTCTAAAAGTGGAAACATTTTATTTTAGGAACTGTATTTCCTCACAGAGGCAAAGAAGCTACTTGCTTCCTAGCTTAAGTGAACTGATCAAAACAAGAAAACAGCTTTTTGTTTCTTCTGCCCCCTAAGAGAGACAGTTAATAGTATATCTTTGTCATATACAGGATTCACAAAAGAACAGTGAAAGGAGTGAACTCCAATTAATGAAGAACCACAGTGTGTAGCTTTCCCAGAGTGCTATGGGAGGTGGCTTTGTGGTAAAATCCTCTACTTTACGTTCAGATTCTCCTCCCTGTCAGGGGTGTCCTCAGAGACAGTGCCTGCCTTACAGCTTTGTCATTTCTGGGGTTCAATGGAGATTCTGAAGAGTAAGGAAGTTCAGTAAAATCCCCAATGCTCCCCTTAAGCACAGCCTCTGTGCTTACTTTGGAGACAGCAAGTAACACACTTCCCTTTGTGTCTTTTAGGGGCCCTTCTGCCTTTCCTAATACCTGTCAATATGCCTGCTATGTAGTCCTAGGCTATGCTCACAAGCTCCTTAAAATTCCAAGCCCCTTGCTCTCCCCCCTCATTTTGAATTATTACTTATAAAATTAAAGGGGACAAGAAGCATTCTCCAATGTGATGGCCACTAAGAGCCTACAGCTGCTACCCCTCTTCTAAGCATATTCCTTTACAGCAGAGATGAGGAAGTTGAGAACTGGGTTTCTCGTGCTCCTTTGGCAACCTGAAGCAGATGCAAATTAGGTTGCATGAATGCAGGTGACTCTAAAAGACAGACGAGAACAGTGGTAAGCAGTCATGTGACCCTAAGGAGACAGTGAGTTTGGGAGTGGTCTTTGGATATTTCTCCTTGAATCACCATAATTTCTGTGAATGAGGTTAAATGAATAGTCCACAAAAGTACTTAATACATATTAATTATACATTTAACACAACCCATATATGCAAAAGCAACCATTAACTGGATCTGTAGAATTCTGTTCCAAAATGAAAAACTTGCCTAGCTAATTGTCATATGATACAATTACACTTTACCATTTCTATTAGGTTACTTTTGAGAACTAGATAAAAGGTTTCAATATTAAAAATTAATGTTCAAGCCTTAAAAAAATCATCTTATAAACACCTAATCCACTCTATCAAATACATTTTCTTTCAAGATACCTTCCTGACTGGCCCAATTAGTAATCATAAACATTATTCATTAAGTTACAATGTAGCAACAGCAGAATCAGGAATCTAAATCCCCACATTGGCTCACAAAATGGATTTGATCTCTTATAAACTAGAGAGGACTGAATACAATGGAAATCATAGAGAATTACCATATCAGTATTTAGAATTAGATATTACATTGCTTTTTGTTGTTTTGATAAAATACCATGATCAAAAATAACTAATGAAAGGATTTTATGTGGTCGTGTGGGTCCAGAAGGAGAATCCATAGCAGAAGGAGAGACATGAGAGCAGGCGAGTGGAGCAGGCAGTTGAGAGTTCATCTCCAACTATAAACATGAGGCAGAGAGTGAGCAAGGCTATAAATTCTCAAAGCTCACCCCCATTGATATACTCCATGCAGAAAGGCTCACCTCCTAAAATATCCACCAATATCACCCTAATAGTGCCACCAACTGGAAATTGAGTGTTCCAATACATGGGCATTTTTTCATTCAATAATTCATTTCTCAGATATTCTTGATACCTTTTATCTCCGTGTGGTTAGGAGAAATGATTTAGATGAGAAACGGTTCATATTTCATTTAGCCATTTATTAACAATGATGGTGCATGAGTCAACTATCTGGGTTGAATTTTAAACTTGGAAAATGAACATTTCAAAGCAAATCCTCACAGAAGGCCTGTACAGAAGCATCTTGCTATCTTTTTCAAACCAATTATGCAGACTTTTAAGGTCCTGAACAACTACTGCCTTACATTAAAATATTCTCCTGAAAGCATACATATGTGCTTAATTTTCCTCGGGAACAAAACATTTGCATATCAAAGATGAGTCTTCATTTTAACACTGCCTATCTCTTCTCCGAATTACTGTCAATTTTTTATTAATAAAGTAATGCTGTCTTATTTTAACCAATTTACAAGCAAGAGAAGAGAAATAACTGAAAATTATCCATTTCCTCCACTCATTCTAATAATACCTCAGAAAGCAGTTATGTGCTTGTTTTAACAACCATTGGAAATTTAAAAAGTATTCAAAAATGAATAAAAATAAAAAATTAAGGGATAGATGTACATAAAGAATATATGTACATAGAGTATATATGTATAGAAAGGGAGATGGAGATGACTTCTGGGAGATAGGAGATGAGAAGGGAGCCGGGAGGAGTGGAGGAAGGGGAAACTGGTTGGAATGCATTATATGAGAGAAGAATCAATTTTCAATTAAAAAAAGAACAGGATAACTGGGAAAGTCCAGGTGAGGATCCAATACTGATGGTGTCACAAAAGCCAGAGAGTTCGAAACAAACCAATGGCTCTTTGAAATGTCTTTTTCAGGAGGGTTGAAGACAGACAAAAGGGGATAATAAGATAAATGGGACTGGGGTGCATGATGTGAAACTCATCAATAAAAACTTAAAAACATAAATGAATAAATTTAAAAAAATCTCACTTTTAGAATCTCTGTTGAGAGCTCTGGTATAATTCTGATAGGTCTTTCTTTATATGTTACTTGACCTTTTTCCCTTATCACTTTCAATATTCTTCGTTCTGTGCATTTCCTGTTTTAATTACTATGTGACATGAGGAATTTTTTTCTGGTCCCATCTGTAGAGACCACTGCCAGTAAATAGGCACAGCCCCCAGCAAAGGAATGGGGTTACCCACCCATCTCAAAGTTTTTAACCCAGAAATGTTCCTGTCTAAAGGAAAAACAGTGACAAAAAATGGAGCAGAGACTGAAGGAAAGGCCATTCAGGGACCACCACCCCACCTGAGGATCCAACCTGTCTACAGACAACAAACCCCAACACTGTTGCTGTTGCCAAGAGGACTTGCTGGTAGGAACATGGTGTGGCTGTTCCCTGGGAGGTTCTGCCAGCAACTGACCAGTGCAGATGTGGAAGCTTGGAGCCAACCATCAGACTGAGCTCGGGGGCCCTGGTGGTGCTGGCAGAAGGACTAGAGCAGTGGAAAGGGATTGCAACCCCGCAGGAAGAACAATTTTGGCTGGCTGGACCACTTAGTGCTTCCAGGGACTAGACCACCAACCAAGGAGTGTACAGGAAGGACCCATGGCTCCAGATACATGTGTAGAGGATGTCCTTGTCTGACATCAACGAGAGTGAGGCCCTTGGTCCTGTGGAAGTTTGATGCCCCAGCGTAGGGTGATGCTGGAGTAGGTGGATGGGTTGGGGAGCACCCTCACAGAGGCAAATGGGAGAGGGCGGATGTTGGAGGGGGTTGTGGAGGGGTAACCAGGTAGAAGGATATCATATGAGATGTAAACGAATGGAATGATTAATTTTAAAAAAAAAAGAAACAAAAAGAAAAGAAAAAAGAAAAGGAAAGAAAAGAAAAGAAAAGAAAAGAAAACAAAAGACAGAGATAAGAGATTTTTTTAAACCCTTTGAAAAGTGCAATCCAGTAAGTAAACTTAAGTGTCAAATGCCTCTGTCTGCTTGGAGAACTGATGGATCACTGAATTCCATTTCTTTCTCCTACTGGAAAACTTTCCTTTCTTAAGGCCATAGCTACAGTAGCTGGAGCATGAGATGTGAGTCAAGACAGATGTAGCACTGAGTTTCTCACTCAGTCAGGTGAAGTACAGATTCAGTCGCTTTTCACTAGGTAATTTAATCTTCATTGCCCCAGTTTTTAGCTAATAAAATATACAGCACATAGGGAAGCATATAGTGTACAGCGAACATTCATTCCATATGATTTACTTTTAGAGAGTATACTTTTAACTTGCTTCACTTCGTGTGCTTTCATTCACTATTCCGTTTTATTTTAAAGCAATTTCCCAATTAAGTGCTCAGTTATAGAGTTAAACTGATTTTTAAATGACATCACTTTAAATATGCAACAGACAGCAAAAGAAGAAAATTAATATATCAGAAGGTAAATTCAACTTAAGATGAAGCAATTAAATTATAAACACTAAGTATGTTTTCTAAAATTGGATTAAGAATATTGTTTAAGTTCAGTCATTTAATCTGATGGTTCAATTGGTCCCAATTTTTCCATAATGATGAGGCAGAAATAAATGCCTTCATTAACACAGAACCTCTAATTTTGGAAAAAAAAGTTTAAAAAGATGCAAACCAAGGGGTCTCTGGAAAGTGATTTTGCACTACATTCATAAATATGGTTGGTTAGATGCATTAATAATAAGTTCCAAGTCATGATCTATGCCTCACAAATAATGTGTCAGTGTCTCCAAGTGAGCCAAGATTTGAATTCTCTCCTTTGCCATCTGCCAGGTCTGTTGCCTTAGTCTGAATCTGTGCCTTCCTGAAGTCTGCATTGTAAATCTGTCCCTGTGTCTGTGTCTATGTCTGTCTGAATGTATGTGCGCCTCAGTCTCTATGTGTCTTTGTATGTCTTTCTGTCCCTAACAAGGGGCATTGCTCTGTATTTACTGAACATCACAGAGAACATTATATGAGGAAGGAATGAGAGATTCTTTCCAAAAAATTTTAACAGAGTTTTACAAAGACTAAGTCAATTACAACAATGGACCCCAACTGACCAAATAACAAACTACTACAAACATCACTGTTAAGAAATATCCATATGTAGTGTTTAATATTTTTGTTGGATATTCATCCTATAAGATTGCATTCAATCTCTATTTCTGCTCCTTTCAGAAAATGATTACTAGGACACAAATGCATTATTCTGTGTCAGGGAGATGGAAAAATGCACAGCTTCACATTACAGCATTCAGTTAGTTTGTCAAAGTTTGTTATGTGGGAAATTCCAGGCAAATAAGGTTGATTGTTACATTGTTCTCTTTCTTTTTTTTTTTTTTTTTTTTTTTTTTTTTTTTTTTTTTTTTTTTTTTTTTTTTTTTTTTTTTTTTTTTTTGAGACAGGGTTTCTCTGTATAGTCCTGGCTATCCTGGAACTCACTCTGTAGACCAGGCTGGCCTCGAACTCAGAAATCCACCTGCCTCTGCCTCCCAAGTGCTGGGATTAAAGGCGTGCGCCAGCACCGCCCGGCAATATTGTTCTCTTAAAGGCATGTCAAACAGGCAGATTACATAGTAGAAAAGCAGTCTTAAGTTACTTAAAGTACATTATTAAATCAACTGTAAGGTCCAGAAAAGTTCCAATCTCTTAAAATATAAGAGATTTTCATCATAATGCATTTGCCACTGATAGGTTGTCTATTTATCCATCACTGTCAAGCTATGATACATAGCCAATTACAAACTGTCTTCCAAGTGAGCCAAGACATTTCCCAATACAATGAGATCCCACCAAATTATTTTTATTAGGTATGCTATACACCAGGAATTTTTTTCTCAAAATACAGTAATTAAATATACAAAATATAGTAATTAAGAAAACAAGTCTTTCATCTACTGTGTACATACAAGGTTTAAAAAAAACACTGTAAATAGTATATTTCTGTGGCAGTGATATAAGTTCTTTAGAGCAAAATAGATCAGTACATGATATAGAAATGCCATCATGAGAAAACTCTTGGTTTCGAATATAGTGAAATATTGGAAAGCTTCATCAAGATGGTAATGTATAAGTAACAACTGAAAAGAGGACAGTTATAAGTCTCTTGTATAGCCAAGAAGAAAAAAATATACTTCACAGAGGAAACAATAAGGCAAAATCAAATTAAAAATACAGCAAGGTGCCCTTGACTGGTGAAGCCCTTACCAGCCACCTTTGTCTTTCATTGAAAACGGTGTATGAGTTGTGAACTATTTCAGCTTCCTTTCAAAGGCCTGGAAGGTCTTGAATATGCAAGGAGGTCCTCATTGCATACTGATGCACATTGAGACCTGAATCCTGTATGTATTGCAAACTATGCAGAATGACAACATGATCCGATCTAAATAAAGTTCTGATAAACATTATATCCAGATGCATGCTCACTTCTTCCTCATTCTGAAAACAAAAACACTTTTGTGTAATGATACTAAATCACAATCACACAAGGTGGCCTATACAGCAGACACCTTTATCAGCTGACCCGTCCTGACAGAACCATGCTTGATTGCTTTTAACAGCCTTTCTTTTCTACACTTTGAAAGAGTCCTTGTGTTTTCATTTTGTGCTAAGCACCCTAGCTCACACAGCCAGCCTGCATGCTGACCACCATGATCAACTGGGATCGTTGTATGAATTTATGTAAATCAATGAACCTGAAGCCTTAAACCATTGGGGATTTAGAGGTGTCTCAAAAATTCATTGTTTTGTCCATTCCCTCAAGGGCAAAGAGACACAAACTATGTCCTTCCCCTGAATACTTTTGGAGATTTAACCCTAGACTTCCTGATGTCAATCTTGCTGCTAGAGAATGAAAACACTTAAGCGAACATAGAAACAGGAAAGATGCCCGATATTATCTCAGGAGCACATGTGAGCAGCCATGACTATTCTTCATCTGTCTCCTTTTTGCTTGCACCAGGCAGACCAGTATCTTGGTTGTTCAAAGCAATTTGAGCTATACTTCTATTATTTACAACCAAATCATCTCTGCCATTAGAAATCTCTTGCTTGTACACTTTTAATGTGGCCTCAGTGCTCTCTCTGACTATAGACAAAGGTGACCTTTATGAATATGCCATTTATTTCAGACCCCTTCCTAACTTTTCCCTCTCCTTTTATCCTATGGAACACACCCCTTCTCTGTTTCAACTGCACTATTATCTCTATACCTTGCTTTTCCTATCCATACCTCTACTTAGAGGCCATGTCACCTTATTTACTGCTGCCACAACGCTGCTCATGTCCTTCAATATCCAGATGACATGTGCTTTCCCAATCCAGATCTCTCTGTCATCAAAATCACTTTCTTCATCTTCACCTCATTAAAACATTATTTCAAATATACATTTGATTAATAAAATTACTTACTCATACCCTTAACTAAATTAAGCATACTTCAAATGTTTCATGGAATTACTTAGTGACTGGGATAGATAATACTCCATACTAATTATTCAAAATTATTGAAGAATTGAATTATAGAGGCCTAGCGATTAACAAAGAAAAATATTCAAAACATTCAGGAGAGGAGATGGAATCTGATATTATGAGGTGCTGCCCTCAACATTAAAAGCATTCTTGCACTCTTGTTTGTGTCAAAACATAATAAATGATATTAAAATATCACATTATACACTGTTGGCTCTCATGCTGTTAAAGCCAGAAAGTGCATTGGGCACTGAAGCATAGAAGGAGTATACAAATGATAAACCCTATACATCCTTCCTGGGGCAGGTGGAAGGGGAAGACTGAGTGTCTACATAGATTCATACATGGGGTCCAGATTCACACAAATACCATGTGGTCATCATGTTAATGTCTAACTAGTAGTTTTGATATGCTAGGTACTAGACAATATCCTAGGTACAGAAATACAATCTTGAAAAAATTATAGTCTCTGCCTTTATGAGATTTGTAGACCATTAAGATAGACATGCAGTACCAAAATTAAAAAAAAAAAACTTATACAAACCTATGAAGCAACTTCTGAAGTTCTAGAAGCAGTAAATTTATAGAATAGAATGTTGGTATTTTTTAGAGATTATTGGACAGCTCATGAATATAGCCTTAAGACAGAGAAAGTTAACCATGTGTATAAGAGAAACTGTAAAAGAGAAAATAAGGCTGAGTGCAGAGAAAGGGGGAGTAGAAAGCTGTGAGACCTGAGAGAAAGATAGAGGCCAGATTATATGGCTCATTAGGGCTCTATGAAGAACTGTAGCCTTACAGCAAAAACAATGAAAAGTCACTGAAAGGAGACAGTATTGGAGTTCCTCTCTACTTGTGGATTATGCTCAGTGGACCAGAGCAATGGGGATACTGTCTTGTTCATTGTTATATGATTAGGGGAAAACACAGAAGTACTAGGAATCATCCATACTACTTTGGACATCCTCCTGGGGCATCTATGTGTAACGTTTGGAATGGTGAATCTGAAGCTCACAGGAGGATCTGCTGTGGACATTCTAATAAAGGATTGTCCCATAGGTTGGAGGAGTGAAACCTGGACTGACATAAGGTTTCCTGAAAGGATAATTTAGGGTGAAAGAGAAACCCATGCACATGGTCACTGTTAACAATTATCATCATGTATGACCACAAATCAATACGTCTTTGACACTGTCTGTAAATATACATAAGACGTTCTTAAACACATGAATTGGGAAGATGGAAGTTTGGCTCTGCTTTGTTTTGTTTATATTTTTTATGTTGTTGTGACTTATCTAATTCCATGAGTCAATTTTGTCTTCTCCCAGGCATTATTCTCGTCTCCACACACATGCTTCAGTGGCTCTACACTGTTCAGATCTGTGATAACGTTTAGCACAGATGGAACTCTAATGAATAAGAAAACTACTCAACAGTGCAGCCAAATCACTTTCCTTAGCTTCTAAATTTTCTAAAATGCACAGTTAATTACTTAGTAGACCATAATAGCCATAAAATTAAATAGAAAGCAGCCACACGGTTGTCAATAGAACAAAAAAAAAAAAATCCCCAGACAAAACAACTGCTTATTTGCCTGTCAGTAAAGCAGAGACAAAAAAAGAAGCCAAACTTATTTGTAAAGAGCTTTAAAAGCCAACAACAGAACATATATCAAATATCAAGTGAGCAATCTATTGGATAACTAAACATATCTATAGAGAGGGAAAATTATTTCATCTCTGACATCCAGAAAAACAATTGTGAGTGATATTTATAGAGTTGACAACAAAATTGAATCTCGGGAGATTATCATTTTAAAATTTAGTCTAGCCGGGCGGTGGTGGTGCATGCCTTTAATCCCAGCACTTGGGGGGCAGAGGCAGGCGGATTTCTAAGTTCGAGGACAGCCTGGTCTTCAGAGCTACACAGTGAAACCCTGTCTCGAAAAAACAAAAACAAAAACAAAAGTTTAGTCTAGAGTTTTCTTGAATATTTATTAAACCTCGCCAGCCAGTTCTGCTTCTCCAATTGGGGTATCCAGGCACCGTTGCCCACCAGACCAGAATAGAAAGCACTAAGCTCCTCCAGGCTGGGTAGCTCTGCAGGAACGTGGTCTCAAGAAGTTCTCAGTGAAACATCTCTCTTTATTGGTGATAACAAGGGCTATATAAACCTCGGGAAGTAGGTAGGGCTTGGGGGATGAATGTGCATCATTGGCTGGTGATGAAGGGCTTGGATGCTTTATTTGCGTGAAGAGGAACTTTAAACATTTGCTATACAAGTCCATACAGGGAGAGAGGACTTTAAAACTGTAATTCGGCCACCAGGCTACCTACGACCTCAAGGTGGCAGAGGGAGGGGTTGCAAAGCCTACATGAGCTGTGATATGCAAACCCAGAGCAAGGAGGAAGACAGTCCTGTTCCTGTCAGTCTCAGGACAAAATTTTCAGGATTTGGACACATCTCAACCTCATTCTCACTCTAGACTGGCTTCCCTAGTTGCAGGGCTTCCGTCCCCACAAAGCCTCAAGTGCTACTGAGAAGATTTTTAAAACAAACAAAAAACCTGAATGGCAAAGAGCTGGTGATATCAAAAGTGATGTCTATGCTGGCCATACTATTAGTCACAGCTCCCTACATATACTGTATCCAGTTTTACCTCCTTGTGAGTGAGTTCCACTCATTAAATTGAATCTCTGCCGTACCATCTATATTAACTTAGTTTGTGAGTCTAAAAAACCAGTAAGGTATAATTTGAAGCATGTAGTTGAATGTGACAGAGTCAACACTGCTTGCTTAATGTTATATTGACAAAGAATTTTGTTTCCCAGTTATCGAACAATATCAGTGACTTTTGTTAAATAGAGGCCTAAAGGACAACAAAAATACCCAGAACACAAAGGTGGGCTCAAAGAGTTGTGTCCAGGGGTGAGTAGCATTTACCTCTCTCCTCACACGACTCTAAAAGCAATACTCATATGATGTGAAAACTCAGACTCATTGTGTGCTGGGTCCATGGCTCAGGCACTAAGCAGACTCACCGCTCTAGCAGAGGGCCTGGTTTCAGTTTTCTGTACTCATATTGGGCACAACTGATTCTAACTTCATATCCAAGGGGATGCAATACTTTTTTCTGGACTCCCCAGGAACATGTATGCATGTAGTACATATACAAAAATATTTTAAATTAATATAATTCATTAACCTAAGTATATATAAGTATAGTATACATATTAATATATAGCTATAATAAATTGATATACTATAAATAATATATTATGAATATAACAGATTAATATAATTAATTCAGAATATTTTAAAAATCTAATATTAAATGACTATGTTTCTTTTTATTTTAATTTTTATTAGATTTTATCTTTATTTACATTTCAAGTTATATCCCCTCCCCCCATTTCCCTTCTGGAAAAAAAAAAACCCTATTCTGTCCCCCTTCACTCTGCTCACCAACACACCCTCTCCTGCTTACTGGCCTTGGCATTCCCCTACACTGGGGCATCCAGCCTTCACAGGACCAAGGACCTCTCCTCCCACTGATGATCCACAAGGCCGTCCTTTGCTACATATGCAGCTGGAGCCATTAGTCCCACCATGTGTACTCTTTGGTTGGTGGTTTAGTCTCTGGGAGCTCTGAGGGTACTGGTTAGTTTATATTGTTGTTCTTCCTATGGGGCTGCAAACCATTCAGCTCCTTGGGTCCTTTCTCTAGCTCCTTCAGTGAGGACCCTGTGCTCAGTCCAATGAATGGCTGTGAGCCTCTACTTCTGTATTAGTCAGGTACTGGCAGAACCTCTCAGGAGACAGCTATATCGGGCTTCAGTCAGCCAGCACTTACAGGCATCCACAATAGTGTCTGGGTTTGGTGACTGAATACAGGAAGGATTTCCAGGTGGGGCAGTCCCTGGGTTGTCCTTCCTTCAGTCTCTGCTCCATACTTTGTCTCTGCAACTCCTTCCATGGGTATTTTGTTCCCTCTTCTAAGAAAGATTGAAATATCCACACTTTGGTCAGAAGTATGGGAATCATTTCATCACTTCATACCCTACATAAAATTTATCAGCAAAAAACACTAGCTGCAGGAGGAGGAGAGAGGAAACAGGTTTGGTTTTTTTTTTTTTTTTTTTTGAAGGGAAATTGGTGGCATGGTGGCGCACATATTTAATCCCAGCACTTGGGAGGCAGAGGCAGGCAGATTTCTGAATTTAAAGCCAGCCTGGTCTACAGAGTGAGCTCTAGGACAGCCAGGGATATACAGAGAAACCCTGTCTCGAAAAAAAAGAAAGAAAAGAAAAGAAAGAAAGTATGGAAGGGAAACTGGGAAAGGAGACACCTTATGATGTGTAAATAAAGAAAATATCTAATAAAAAGAAAAGAAAAGAAAAAATGCCCTACAGAAAAAAACACTATCATCAAATGCAGAACATATATAACCCATAAACTGCCTTCCAACTCTGCTATCATTACTACAACCTTGCCAATCCCACCCGCAACTCTCCTCCTTATAAATGTCTATGTGTAGTTTAACTTTGCTCCAAAGCTTTGCCTGGACCCAAAGGAACAGAAGCCGATGGTGATATAAGATAGACATAATCATGGTCATGTTCATTTCCTGAAGAGTATTCCTCACTGTTTTGCTGTAGAGCTAAAATGTTTCTATTTGTTCAGAAAAAGATCAATTAAATAAATATCCAGATTTACTTCAAATAAAAGCTAACACCCTTTGCTGTGGTTGAAGATGCAGCTCTCCATGTCTTAACTCAGCCTCTGCCTCCCTCCTGCTCTCCACCAAACTCACCATCACAGTCACTGGTCATCAGTGTTCAGTCCTGCGGCTATGGTACTGTAGTCCTTCTCATTTTAGAGCCTCTGTACTTGTTGATCTATTTCCAATATGTGTGTGTATGTGTGTGTGTGTGTGTGTGTGTGTGTGTGTGTGTGTGTGTATGTGTTTATGTGTATCCCAATTTTTCTTACAGAGGCTTTTCAGGGCCATCCAGCTTCTAAAGAGAACTAGTATACTTTTTCAAACACTTGCAAGAGCCAGATATATATTTTCTTCATAGTCATAGGTAGTTAGATGTGGCTGCCTGCCTTTGTTTGTTCCTCCTAACAGGATGCATGCTTCTTGAAGGCTAGGCTTTGTTCCTTTATCTAACTTGCAGTCAGTGGCTGAATACTGCAAGAACTCAAGAAGTATATGTTGGATAAATAAATAGTGTTAGAATATGACAAGTTTTCTACCTTCAAGAGTCTTGACACCCAGCCTCAGGCAGCTGTATGGCTTAAGAATGACTATGAGGAAAGAAAAATGAGAACACAATGTTTGGAGGCTGAGGAGGGAAGGTTTGGTTTGGTTTGGTTTGGTTTGGTTTGGTTTGGATTGGTTTGGTTTGGTTTGGTTTGTGTCATTTGAAAGGCACTAATCATAGAGTATTCTGATGATGCCTCTAATTGTACAGCTCTTCTTTGAATATAATTTTATTTTTCCCAAGAAATGTTGTATTAGTCATTACTGCGCATGCCATATTGATTTTAGAATAATAAAAATGTAGGATTTTTTTCTGAAGGATTGTTGTATTTATTCACTAAGAAAGGTAAGGGCTGGGAAGATGGCTCTGCTTGTAAAGTTCAATCAAACATGAAGTCCTGGCCTAAGATCTCCAACATCCATGTAAAAAGAACTTGTTCCAGTACATGTCTTCAACCTCAGTGATAGTGCATACAGAATTCTGGGGGCTTCTTGACCAGCCTGTTAAAGACCCAGTCTTCAAATTAAAACATGTAAATGATTGAGGAGGTCATCCTCATGTCAACCACCTTGCCATACAAGTGAGTACACCCATGCACACTTGTGACAAGCATATGCAATATACCACATACACGCACATGCACATGCACATGCACACGCACACACATCAAGAAAGAAGAAAGAGAAAAAAGACTGAAGGTTCAAGCACCTCTAATCTTTCTCAGTCACTATCTTTCTAATTCTTTTCTAAGAAAACAATTATTCCCAAAATCTCACAGTCAGGCTTTCTCTATATATGCACAGTAATACATGATCAACACAAGGAATACCAAGGTAAACAAGTTCACATGGTTATATGTAAACACTGTTACAAATGCCTTTACATAAAACCTTGATGATTTTATTAATATGTGAATACAATTATGAATCTCCAAAGTTGACTAAAAGCCTCACCACATTGCAAGTCTAGAAGTTTTTATCAGCTGTTACAGCAGCAATATTTTGCAAATCAGGGCACATGAAATGCCTTTCTAGAGAAGACTTAAATTCTAATTCAAGAACCTCTCAACTGTAGAGCCAGAAGGCATCTTGAGAGAACATCTCACCCTGCCTCTTTATCAGATGCCTCAAGTACAGTTGCATCTGGATGTCTAGCAGTCTAATCTGCTAAGGCTTTGCAGGCACCATGACAAACTAGAAAGGTGTACCCAGCACAGAACAATCATTAATGAGTCCAACTTTAATGTCAAGTGCCAACATTAAAAAACAAAATGCCAGGTTTTAGAAAAGAAAAAGAAAACAAGTAAAAAGTAAGAAACCATATTAGTTTATATTGCTAGATGTCTGTAATAGTTGAAAACAAGTTAAAAAAAAACCACAATTTAGACCAATATTGCCTGAGATATCTGTAAGACAGATGCTTCAGCTAGCTACCCAATTTGTCATCTGACTTAGACTACCTTGTACAGATATCTTCCAATTCTGTTGTTATAGTTGTCATTCTTGTTCATAGTAATTTATTGCAATATTTTTAAGTTTGGTTATGTTATCTATATTTGATTCTGGGTCCTTCAACTTGACACTGGGGAAAAATAAATCATTTCAAGGTAGTGAGAATGAGTAAGCATGTAGCATTAAGAAATGATTGGATAAATACAAAATAGTACAGTTCCCAAGGAAGCTAAAATGCAATTTTGATATGACCTATGAACCCTAGTTCCTTTTGTTAATGGAAAAGGATTGAAATTCAAATACTAAATAGGAGTTACTTTGGGGTTTCTTACTCTTTATCTAAAGCTTCCTACTCCCTGGCATGTGGCTGCCTTGTGGTAGATCTCCATGCCAGCTTAACTCAATGGACATGGCTTTTTTCCCCTTCTCTTCTCAATTCTCCTCTTGCCTGCTTCCCCATCTCTTTAAAACTGCTAAAATTGCCCCTGAATGTGTGTTTGTGTATGTGTTTTTGTGTGTGTGACTATATGCGCATGTGTCTATGTGTATAGATAGATGGAAGAATAGCTAGATGATTAATATATAGATGGATGGATAGATAGATAGATAGACAGACAGATAGATGATAGATCATTCTTGTGTTCATTAACTTGATAGTTATAATAGCTAATGGAAACTGCCTGATGTTTCACTGGATAAAGAAATTTTGTATGTATGTTTGTGTGTACATACACAGTGGAATATTATACAGCCTTAGAAAATAAGTAGGATCTTCACTGTGCAATAACATTAATATTATTGAAAATATTATTCTAAGTGAAATAAGTAGAGTCACAGATAATCATATAATGTTTGATCCCACTCACATTAGATCCATAAAGACATCAAATTCAGAAAGAGAGAGTCAAATTCTAGTAGAGTATAATGAGAAAGTCAGCAATAGGAACATGCTGTTTAATGGGTCAAATATTTTAATTATTTTAAGGTAAGCATATTCTAGGAATACACTGTACAACATTGTGTCTACAGTGAATAATGCACTATTGGAAGTTGTATAGTTAAAAATAAACTATTAAGAAGGTATAATTTAGGTAAATTGGTCTTAGCACAATAAGATTTTTAATAATCTAAAAAGGACCTAAATAATACTAGTTAAGTAAACACTGTCATCCAAGACAAAATCATTATCTAAGAAACCCATTATCATATGTACCCCATTCTTCTGAAGCAAACATCTAAAGAATTTGTGAAAGATTTCTTTAGTTGGAAAAAAACTAGAATTTTTTTTAAAAGTAAACTTGAACAACTCCTGGGAACAATAGCATCCATTTTAATGTCATTAGAATCTAAACATTTACCAGGTATGAAACTGAAATAAGAAATCAGCAACATAGCTAAGTAGACAGAATTTGCAGTCAGAAATGGTGGTGGAAATCCTTGCCCAACACATCACTCTTACTGACTAGTTGATTTGGTCACTAGACTTTCTAACTTGGAATGCATAAAATAAAAGCACCTCTTCTAAAGTTCTTAGCCTCATGGCTCAATGGCTAAGGGTGTTTTTCACTAAGCCTGATGACCTGAGTTCAGTCCTCTGAACCTATATGGTGGAAGGAAAGAATGAGCATCCAATTGTCCTCTGGTAGTCTAAAGCATCCTATGGCAAACATAACAGGAATACAGAGACAGAGACTGAGAGAGAGGGAGAGAGAGAGACAGAGAGACAGAGATTAATTTAAAGAAAATTTAAAAGATTGCAAATTATTAGTTATGTAATATAAAAGTATCTTGTATTCACCTGATTTAATTGTCTCAGAGACTTACTGATAACCTAAGCCTAGTACTGAAAGCTTCTACCCTCCATACTATCTAATCTCGACCTAAAATGTTTCAGCCTCTGAGACTTCCTGCTAAATATGTTCACCCTTTCTTGTTCTTTCTGAACTCTGACTGGATGGTTCAATTCAGCTATTCTGACTCAAACTCATCTCTAAGCTGACTGATTCTATCTGCTTTCTCCATTGACCTCTGACTTTCATGCCTTGCTTGGACTCAAACTAACTCTGGCAATCTGTTCTAATCTTCTGGCTATCTAGTTTACTCTCTCTTCAATCTGTCTCTGTAAACTCTCCCAGTAAAACCAACTCCTCTTCTACACACCTCTGTTCTCTCTGTTCTCCAGAGAGTTGGGCATATCCTATTCTTTCTTGGATTTGTCACTTTGTCTACCACTCAATTAGATACCACATTCAAACATGAGTGTTTCCAGAGACAACTTCACCTTCATTGTTTGGGATTAAAGGTGTGTGCTAGGGGTTGAGCCACCCTACAACTAGAAACAGTTTTTTCAATAAATAATCTCAGGGTCCACAGTGTGATGGAATATCCTACAGCAATATAACATATTCAAAGTAATAAATTTACTAGTTGAAAAGAGACCAGTAGTTGTCAGGAGTTAAAATTAGGATTTATGATTATCCAGGGGTAACAATGAGGGATTTATGGTAATGAAATATGTCTGCTCTGATTGTGATGAGGGTTCCATAGATAGATCCATGGATTCAGTACAATGTACACTAAACACTAAACACTGCATGTAAGAGTTGAGTCATCCCGATTAGGGTCTGAGTTCAAGCTAATAGTATTTAGTATTATAGTAATAGCAGTTTTTGATCCTCACTAGGTACATCAGAAATATAACCAATATCGTTGGAAAAGACATAGACATTGAGGATTCAGGCATTTTTTTGTATTTCTAGTGAGTTTTTAATCCTTTAAAAAAGAAAAGTTAAAAGGAAAATAGAACAATGGGAACTAACTTAGAAGCCATGTGTGGTAATGATGGAGAGAACTAAGAACAGTATTCAACTCATTATAAAAACTCTCCTGCACCCCTGGTATAATTATTTTATTATTGAATGCAAGGCTTAAAACAGAATTTTAAAACAGAAAGATGTATCATTAATGAAAATTATCAATTATCTAAGAAATTAAATTTTAAATAGCAAGGAAAATAAAAGGTCATAAAATGAAAAAAATAACGTTATTAAGAATGTATCAGCTTAAAACTCATTTCTCCTTGCCTACCTACCATCTTTTCAGTCACTTGACATTTCATCTAAGAGTCATTAACACATTACTGAAATATTTGTCTTGATTTAAGTGGTTATATAATTTACAGTAAATGGCAGATTAAACTTTTCCATCTTCTAGACTTCAATACTGATGATATTTTGAATGCTTATAATTTAATAGCAGCTGCAATACATTATAAAGGGGTTATTACCTAATTACCTTCCTTAATTCATCACAAAGCCTAGGCAGTAGGCAAAAATAAATCATGATCCATCTTTATAGACAAGATAAACTGACATCTGATGAATATGAATATCTTTCACAGTGATGTCAACTTAAAAAACAGAACTATAAAAATTTAAAATATTTAAATTTTATTCTTCTATTTACTAGTTACATGACTATTTTACAAGATTAAAATATATTCTGAGCTTAGTAAATAATTGTAAAAAAAAATTGTAAAACTGTGTTACAATCAATAACTAATCAATACATATTTAAGATAATCTATGAAGCAGCCATAATCAGAGAAGCTTCCATATATATGGTTTCCAGTTTCATGTTTTTATGGGCTCATGAGTGTGCAAACAAGTGGGTCTCTACATCTTTATCTGTTCCTTGTGCCTTCTTTTGGACTCCTTTTTTTTATTTGTTTGATTTGTCCTAGTCTGATGTGTTAGTCCTTGTTTATCCTATTATGTTTTATCTTATTACTATCCCTTAGTAATAAAGGAATAGTGCTACACTTTGTTTATCCTATTATGTTTTATTTTCTTACTATCCCTTAGAAGCCTGTTGTTTTATCTAATGAAAGGCAGAATGTATTTGCATACGGTAGGGAGGAGAGATCAGGGGAAACTGGAAGGAGCAGGGAGAGAGGATTCTGTAATCAGGATATAGTATGTGAGAAAAAAAATCTATTTTTAACAAAAGGGGGAAAACGAAAGAAAAGGTAATTAATCTATGAATTGAGGGGGACTATCTTAACTCAGGAAATTACTGATTGGCAAGTGAAAGATCTGCTCATCAGCAGATAATCACATTACATAACTTCCCTGGCCTCAGTTTCTTCATTTCTAGTCTGCGATGTTGTAAACAAGATGTTATTCAGTGCAATTTGAATTTTCCATAAAAGGCTACACAGTTTGAGGGACTGATCACAGGGCAGCATGTATGAAATTGACCTCATCTTAAAGTCCTACTGTAGGAACAACAGTTTTTCACATAGATGTGCAATTGGAAATGATCTTTGCATTGCTTACTTCTCTTCATTGTTTGACAAATAACTGACAGAAACTACTTGAGAGAGAAAGTATTTCTTTTGTTTTTCTGTTGGAGAGTTTTCAGTCCAGCATGTAGGGAAGACATGATTCCAGTGCACAGCGACACAAACCTAGGGCGGCCCGCCAGGAATCAGAGCGCAGAGCCAGAAGCACAGGCAAACTGACCTTCAAATGTCCTTCTCTATGACCTACATCCACCAGCAGGAGCTGACCACCTGAGGACTTGATAGCCTCAGAACAGAAGCACAAGCTGGGGACAGACAATTGAAAATGTGAACCTGTGAGGGATATTTCAGACTCCAACCACAACCCCTAAGGTAAAATAAATATGCAGCGAATCTAACATTAAAATGCCAAATCCTAACATGTAGCTATTTCCCCTAAGGATATTCTTTTGCAAACTGATCAGTTCAACAAAAGCATTTACTACCCCTTAAATTGCTAGATTTCATTCATAAACATGAGCTTTTACTTGTTCCCAAGCAATTATGAAGCTTTTATAATTATAAACAATGCTATAATAATCAGACTTTATGCAACCCTTCAAATGTGTGGTTGGCTATTTCCCTGAATGTATTTTAAAATGGAATTTCTGATCCAGCTAAAATACAAATATAAATTTGATCTATTTAACATATATCGACAAGATCATCTCTAAAAATACATTGTAATTATACATTTGAGATGTGCCTGGGAAAATATTTGATCTGTCTAGTGATTTTCTCAGACCAATATTTCTTTTGCCGATCTTTAGTTTCTATGTCTGTTACTTATGTGCAATGTATGCTCCTGGCTCTTTCATTACACAGATCTTAAGCTCCAAATGGCCACACACTCAGAGCCTCCTGAGGTTTGAAGTTGCAGACACACTCTTATGTCCCTATCTGCCTTTTGCATCTTTCTCAGTGACACAATGATTTTATTTAGGCACCAAAAACTCTAGTAAAGTTTCTCTGGAAATTAAACACTATTCCAACTTTAGACAGTTGGAGTCGTTATTATTTTTCTAATCTATTTATAGAGAGTAGATAGTTTTTAATGCAATCCCATTGTCTGCTTCCAGTTAGTAGCCGATGAACTCTGGTCTAGAAAGTAAGACTCAAGGGAAATTCAGCTAGGAGCTGGAGTCTTCTGAACCAGTGATCTATCCTTACAAGATTTAAAAAAAAAAAAAAAGTAGCTCTCAATTTTGGCAACTTTCATTACACTTTCAGCTTTGGCATGAAAATGTGATACATAGAAACTTGGCAGTCATTTGCCAGCAATCCATTACACAATTAAGGGTAAAAATCAAACGGACTAAGTACCACAGAGGGCAAGATAGAATATACCTGGGTTCCTGATGACATCACTCAGTACCTGAACAAGTCTTGGAATTATCTATGTAAATGCTTATTATGGAAGGTAAATATCTGTCTTAGGATTGCTATAGCTATGGTGAACTGTCATGAGCAAAAGTAACTTGGAGATGTAGGACTTACTTGGCTGACACTTCCGTATCCATCATCGATCACTGCACGAGCTCAGGGACGAAGTGTAAAGAGGGCAGGATCCTAGGACAGGAGCTGATGCAGAGGCCAAGGAGGGATGCTGCTTCTTCATTTGCTCATCACGACATGCTTGCTCACTCTGCTTTCTCATAAAACCCAGATCCATCAGTCCAGAGGTGAGACTACCCACAATGTGTTGGGCCCTCTCCACAATCACTAAGAAAATGCCCTACAGCTGGATCTTGGAGAGGAAATTTTCTCAACTGAGGCTCTCCCCTTTCAGATGACTTTGACTTATGTCATATTGACACAAAACCAAACAACATAGCATCCTTATTCTTCAAAGCTGCTACTCTTCTCTTTAATAGATTGTTGCTGAGTATATCATAGTTCATAAATGAGCATAGTGAATCCATTCCTCAATACGGAGACATTCGTTCACTTCTCTATCATTGTTGCCAGTTTGAATGCATGTGCAGATGATTTGGTCTTGACTAGGCCTATAATTCTTTAATCTTAGAATAATATCTTAGTTTTCTATTGCTGCAAACAGAAAACATGACCAAGGCAACATTGTAAAAGAAAGCGTTTAATTGGAACCCTATTTACAGTTTTAGAGTGTAAGTCATTAAGCATCATAATATGGATTGTGGCAGCAGGAAGATAGGCAAGGCTCTGGAGCAGTAGCTGATAGTTTACATGTGCTCCAAAAGGAGGAGGCCGAGAAAGAGACTGGGCCCTGTATGGAGTTCTTAAACCTCTAAGCCCACTCTAGTACTTATCTCCTCCGACACTATACCTCCTAATCCTTCCCAAAACAGTGTCACTAGCAAAGGACCAAATACTCAAGTATATGGGGTATTCTCACTCAAACCAAACCATTACATAGCACCTGTATGATATGATTTCTATGAGAACATGCCTGCAGAACTCAATTACAAAAGGCTTCATAGGCTCAGGCTTATCCATTACATTCTGAAACCCTTGTCTGAAATATTATTAGCCACAGAACCCAACAAACTCATCAGTAGGAAAAGTGAGATTTCTCTGGGAGCCATCTTCAAATGTGACTGGACTCTTTTCCTGAGCCTCTTTAACCTAGGTGTTTCTCTACAAATTCTACTTCCTCTCACCTTCACTCAGAATCTGCCTTGAGCTGCAATCTAATGATAATTTCACTGTCCTAGTTGTCATGGCTGTTTCTCCTCATAGCATCTCAGCATAGTAAATCCCTTCTTGTCATGACATTTTCTGAGGACTCAGACCAGCAGAAAATGTGAAATCCCCAAGGCCTGTGTAGGTACCTCCAACAAACAAACAAAAATAATAATAATTCCCAAGAGAGCCGAAGAAGAGTCCTCTTCTAGGAAGTGTATTCTTCTCTTCCCATTTTGTAAAGGACTGGAAAAGGAAAGTTCCTGAGCTATATTCCTGTTCTGTGGAGTCAACCCTTTGCTTTGTCCTGATTTCAACGTGTCTACAATGCTGCTAACCTCTGTATTGACTCAGTTCTTTAGCTGAATCACAAAGAACCTGAACATTGTCCCTGGACAAAAGGTCCCTGGAACCCCTACAGGTAACATCCTGATTACTAACCTAGGACACTTTGTGAGCCTGTAGTGTCTTTGAGTAAATTTCTATTTACCTACAAGAACCAGAGTCAAGTCATCTGCAATCAAAGTGTAGAAATAACATTTTCTGAAAATACCACTCACCTTCAGATTCTGAATTTTTACTCAATCTGAAACCAATTTAATATTAATTAATTTAAAACTATGTACTCAGTCAGTTTCCCTACTGTTTATTCAGCCTATTTAAATTTTAATTTGTCTTAAAGAAAATAATATAACCAAGTTTATTAAGAATTAGACTTCCCAGAGCCAGGCAGTGGTGATGTACTCCTTTAATCTCAGCACTTGGGAGGCAGAGGCAGGTGGATTTCTGAGTTCGAGGCAGGCCTGGTCTACAGAGTGAGTTCTAGGACAGCCAAGGCTATACAGATAAACCCTGTCTCAACTCTCCCCCTCCCCAAAAAAAGAATTAGACTTCCCATACAATCAACTTTTACAAGCTAAGCTAAATGCAGAGCTTTAATTTTAAATTAGGTACTCTTCCATGCCCCTGACTCAGAAGTGTGTGTATGTGTGTGTGTGTGTGTTGTGATAATCATTTGCTAAAACCTGCCCCAAGGTTGAAAGCTACCTAGAAAACAAATGTACACTATAAATGTGCAAAACAAAATGTATATCTGGGTTATATTATCTGTTTGCAGTTTTGAGGGCTATTCTGTGTCAGCGAGGGTCAGAGAAGTAATGTCTTCTTTTGTAAATTCTGGTTTAAAAAAAAAATCAATGATTCCTCATTCCCTTCACACACCATGTTCTCTGTGTTGTTCAATAAACGTAGAGAAAAAATCCTTTGTTAGCAACAGATGGAAGATGAGAGAGAAGGGAAAAGAACAAATCAGGTTCCCTCATGGTTAAACAACTCTGAGGGCTGGCTACATCCTTTCTTTAATTGCAACACCACCAAACTTTTCCAGATAAATCAGGATTGTATTCCCTACAACTCTTTGTTTTGAAAAATCAGGACATAAAACTACATTCTTCATTAAAGGTAAAGTGTTCCAGAGGCAGAAGGAAATGAGTGTCCAGACATGGAGATCAGAAGTTTGGATTCTGGTTTTAGGTAGTTAGCCCATGTTTAAGTTTGGAGGCTCATTTTTCCGAATATGTTAAGAGATATGCTTAGACCAGATGGTCTCCAAAGTTCTTTCCAAATCTAGAATTCCAGAGCT
Organism: Mastomys coucha; assembly: GCF_008632895.1. Classification (NCBI taxonomy): domain Eukaryota; kingdom Metazoa; phylum Chordata; class Mammalia; order Rodentia; family Muridae; genus Mastomys; species Mastomys coucha. Next base: position 36,234,252 of record NW_022196911.1, on the reverse strand, counting down.
CCATGGTAATTTTGACAAACTCAATAATGAATCTTTGGAAATGAGTCAGAAAAAAAAACACCCCTTTGATTCCAAATTTTCATTAGCTTGAAATAAATAAAGACTGCTATGCCAAAGCTGTGTATGGTTAAGCACAAGTAAAATCGGAGATGATTTTCAATCAGTGAGCTTGATTAAGTTGGAGTTCAAAATATCCATCATTTACTGGCAGTTTAAACAGGCTCTTAGCTAGTTCTACATAAATCACCAATATAAAACCACTGGCAGTTATAAAGGAAAAGACAAAAGCCACATTGAGTAGACCAAGACTTATCTGAATTACTGGAGGACACTTCAGAACAGTAACTTAAAAAGAGAAACATACCAAGCAGAATTCTAGCTTCAATTTATTTTTAAAGCAGTTTGAAAGCAACCATCCCCTGTAATAAAGTGAGACCAGAAAGTCGCACCACATGTGATCGCAGAAGCTTCACTGTCCACAAAAGAGAACACATAGACCATGTCTTTAAAGGAATAGTAAGTAATTTCAAGTGATGCTGCATATAGTGGTCTGAAAAGAGAATTTGGACAGGAAGATGGGTATTAAAATTCTTGTATTCAGCCTTAACTCCATCTTGGGAAAAGGGAGGAAGTCAGTGCAAGGAGCTAGACGTGTGGTTCAAAAACACCAAACTTGATTTTAAATAAACTCTGCAGCTGAAATGCAAAACAACCTCATTTGCTAACAGAAAATATGGGAGAAAATATGGAAAAATTAAGGAGAAATATATTGCAATTATTTCTATAGATCCCACTTTACTGTTGAGGTTTTCTTTGGAATAAGGTCTCAGATATTCCAATAAGGGAATTGCCTTAAATTATGACCTGCATATTACGAGCAATGTGTTTGAATTGAAGAACAGGAGATGACAAGCTAGAGCTTTTTCTGTCTTTCCATCTCTATCCATCTGAAGAAAGAGCACAGGATCAACAAAATTCTACCTTAGTTTGAACAACTTGACATGTTACATATCCAGGAGGAATCATTTACAAAGGTATCATTATCCACCCCACCCCCACGTGCCAGAACTACTCATCCATGGTTAATAGAGGGTTATAGATAGTGAAGCACCCATTCAGCATAATCCCTAAAAGTTCTTTAGAACCCATTATTCTCTGGCATTCTTGATATCACTTGAAAGGGATTTGGAAACCCTTGGATAATCATCTTAGGCTCCCAGGAAAGACCACTTTTCAACTAAAGACTTCCCTGACTGCCATTAATGGCTTTGTCAAGTTTGAAGTGCAATTGTTAACAACTTTTTACTTAGAAGCAGAGCCAATCACTCATCTATACTACAAGTCTATCCTATGACTGCAGTAACAGCCAATCAAATATGAGAAACATTAAAACACTTCCCATGGGCCAATGTTTTCAAGATCAGTCAACATTAACTGTTTTTCTCCAGTATTTAAAAGAAAAATGAATGAAAGAAGGCTCATCACCGTCAGTACGATGTCCATATCAATGTGGGGTTTAGTACAGTTTACTAGCATTTCATTGAGGATATTTTTTTGTTTTGTTTTGTTTTGCAACTACATTTACCTTTAGCCTGTGGCTTGCTTGTAGTGCTCTTACCTGGCTTGGTAACATGAGCATGCTGCCCTGGCAAAGTGAGCACTTTCCACATTACTTCAACTACTTGGAAGATTAGCTTCTGAGAAGAACGAGATGCTCAGGTACATCTCCAGGTACATCTTTTGTGGAATTCTCCAGTGAAGCTTTGGGGAGATGACATTTTCTTTGTTAGTAAGTTTCTGATTATTAATTGAAACTCATTACACATGATTGCTCTATTCTGATTTTCAGGGGATTTTTTTCTTTTTATAATCCAGTCTCAGTACAGTATTTGGGAGTACATGCATTCTTGCGAGATGCATAATTTTTCATATTTCAACGATCCTGTGTATGTCTCTGCTCTGGCATCAGCAGAAGTGGCTTTTCTTTCATCTCTGATTTATTAATATCACTATGGCGTAGTAAAATGTGAGGAATCATTTTGAAATTTTGCATTTTTGTAGCCTAGGATGTGTTCAACATTCTAACCGGTTACATGGGTGTCTGAGACTTCTGTACATCCAAATCGATGGTGTGATCACATACTCATTAAGTTCCTCTGACCTGTGTGATAATCTGAGCTTTATTTGTTGATTCTTAAGTTGAAAGTCTAAGGATGAACAAAATAAGTGCCCAAGAGTGGAAAAAATGGGTAAGTCAAAAAATAAGACTATTAGAAGGCTAACAAAGTCTCCTCTCATTCATAAATAAGTCTTTATGAAAGTTTCTAAACCTACTGAAAAGAAAATGCATACCTTCAGCATTGGTAATAGGACTCCTTTCCTGACACAGAAATAGTGCATTTATATGCTGTTCCATAATTAAAACTTATGTTGCATATTAAAAGATTCAGGAGAAATTCATGGTTAACAAACACTCTTGTCCTCAAAGTTAACTTGCCTCTTTTTTTCAGATTCTAAAAGTGGTTTTTTTTTTTTAAAAAAACAAAACATCAACATATTGCTCCTTACCGAGAAAATAGTGTATCCTCAGGACTATTGTTGGTTTCTTTTTCCTCTGAGCACGTAAGGTTTTGGATGTAAACTTTGTCTTGTTTTGTTTTGTTTTGCTTAGAGCTGTCAGGGCTGTCCTGAACTGCCTTTGCTCTGTGCTTGCCTTGAGTTGTTTACATCTACCAATCAATTATGATATATGGGTAGTTACAGCAACTGAGGTTTCTAATTACTTTCAGACTGTGAAATGTATCATTCCATGGTTTCTTGAGAGTGGGGTTTACTGATGGGAGCTCTGAATTCATTCTCTTGTGTTTGCTTTCATATTGGACTTAGGACTTTCTCCTTGCAGCTTTTAATATCCTTTGTTTGCTTTCCATTTTTGAAATCTTGTTTATGATGGTTTTTGGATTGGTTCTTCTCTGGTCATAGCTATTTGAGGTTCTAAAGTTTCTGGATTTGGATATCCATTTCTTTCTTCTGATTTGATAAACTTTCTGCTATCATTTCATTGAGTAAGTTATCCATGTCTCTGTCTATGTTCAGCTCCTTCTACAATGAGAATATAGAGTTTTACACGCGCCCCTTGCATATACTCCAGTATTATTTCAAGTTTTGATTATGGGCATCGTCTTCCTTTATACATGCCTCAGTGTGTTACTGTGTTTAAAGTTTCCTTCAACCCTGCCCTTTATCTCAGAAACGGGTCCTTCCACTGACTTATCTGTTGATAATGTTCTCTGTGATTGTGCTGTCAGAAATTGACTCATGTCTTTTACTTCTGTTTGCTCTTTTTCAGGATTTGACTTCCTAGCTTTGTTTTATCACCATGTTTTGTTTTGACTTCTCTCCCAAATTTTTAACCATTTCATCCACTTTGCTAGCACTCTTGTTTGGGTATTTATTCCTTTACTTTTTGGTTCTTCTATGTGGCCCTTGATACTTTTAAAATAAATACTTTTTTCCAAGATTTTTGTTCCAGCATGTTGACTATCTCATCATGTTTGATTTCTGATACAGAGGAACCTATGAGCTCAGAGAATATAGCAGGGCTTTACTCTTTGTATATCTCTTTGTTTCTTTGTATATCTCGTTGTTGTCTATTTTACATACAATGGCATCCATGTGTACTCCAGTCTTTGTTTTTCTCCACCTTCTCTCTCTACTTGTTTCATTTTACATGAGTCTTCATAGTGACTTGTCCTTAGTTGCATTTATTCCCTCAGTTGTATTCAAGAGAAAAGCAAATTTGGGTGCCAGGTATAATTGTCTGACAGTAGGCCCCAGCTTTCAATAGAAAGCTCTTCAGCCAAAGTGTGTACTCCACTTGAACCAGAATAAAAATTAAGAGACAATGATTGTTTTTTTCATTTTAATAATAAAATTTTAATAATTTCAACAAATTTAACATTTAATTTAATATTAGTTAATAACTTTCATTGTTTAATATTAAATTTAATACTTTTTATTAGCTATTTTCTTTATTTACATTTAAATTTCTCCTTTCCCAGTTTCTCCTCCAAAAAACAAAGAAACAAACAAAAATGACGAAAACAAACCCCTGTTGCCTCCCCCTCCCCATGCCTGCTACCCCACCCTCTCCCACTTATTGACCCTGGCATTCTCCTACACTGGGGCACAGAACCTTCACAGGGCCGAGGTCCTCTCCTCCTATTGATGATTGAATTTGCAATCCTCTACTATACACATGCTGCCATGAATGTTCATTCAGACCCCTCCATGAGCAGTCCCTGGTTGGTGGTTGAGACCCTGAGAGCTCTGAGGGTACTAGTTAGTTCATATTGTTGTTCGTCCTAAGGGGCCACAAACCCCTCAGCTCCATAGGTCCTTTCTATAACTCCTTCACTGGGGACCCTGTACTCAGTTCAATGGGTAGCTGTGAGCCTCTACATCTGTATGAGTCAGGTACTGTCAGAGCCTCTCAGGAGATAGCTATATTTAGGCTGGCTTGCCCTTCCTTCAGTCTCTGCTTCATAGTTGATCTCTGCTACTCCTTCTATGGGTATTTGGTTTCGCCTTTTAAGAAGGAGTGAAATGTCTACCTTTTGGTCTTCCTTCTTGAGTTCCTTGTGGTTTGTGGGCTGTTCTTCCTGTATTCCAAACTTCTGGGCTATTAACCACTTATCAGAGAGTGCATACCATATTTGTTCTTTTGTGATTGGGTTACCTCACTCAGGATGATATTCTCCAGATCCATCCATTTAACAAGAATTTCATAAATTTATTGTTTTTAATAGCTGAGTAGTACTCCATTCTGTAGATGTACCATAATTTCTGTATCTACTCCTCTGTTGAGGGACATCTGGGTTGTTTCCAGGTTCTGGCTATTATAAATAAGGCTGCTATGAACATGGTGGAGCATGTGTCCTTATTACATGTTGCAGTATCTTTTGGGTATATGCCCAGGAGTGGTATAGCTGGGTCCTCCAGTAGAACTATGTCCAATTTCCGGAGGAAACGCCAAACTGATTTCCAGAGTGGTTGTACCAGTTTGCAATCCCACTGGCAGTGAAGTAATATTCCTCTTTCTGCACAACCTCTCCAGCATCTGCTGTCCCCTGAGTCTTTTATCCTAGCCAATCTGACTGGTATGAGGTGGAATCTCAGAGTTGTTTTGATTTGCATTTCCCTGATGACTAAGGATGTTGAACATTTCTTTAGGTGTTTTTCAGCCATTTGGTGTTCATCAATTGAGAATTCTTTATTTAGCTCTGTACCCCATTTTTAATAGGATTATTTGGTTCTCTGGAGTCTAACTTCTTGAGTTCTTTGTATACATTGGATATTAGCCCTCTATCAGATATAGGGTTGGTTATGAAACTGTCCTGCAGTTTCACAAACCAGGTTCTGTCTTTACCGAAGGGAGAAAGGAGACCTGAAACACAGAGTTTGAGAACAAAAGGACACCAAGTTGAGGGTTTCCAATCAAGGCTCGCCTTTACTTTGGGGGTTCAGCATTTATATACAAGAGAGCAAAACTGAATCTCTAGGTTACAATGACATTTGAATAACATAAAGAATTCTGGAGGAGTCAGGAAGAGTCCTAACAAAGTCAAGGAGGAAGTCAAAGTGAAGCTGGCTGCTGGGCTGAAGGTGGAGACTCAGGGCATCCCTCAGGGCTCCACTCTGGGGAGTGGCTGGAGGCACAGTCCACAGTGGGGGAAGAGGTCAACAACAGATGTCTTCAGGCTGTATACCAGCCAGCCAGCAGACAGAGTTTCCTCTGGAATCCTCCTAACTCAGAGTACTGAGCCTTTGTTTCAGGCACAGCAGGCTTGAGTTGAGTCTCTGGTCTTACAGCTGAAGCAGAAGGGAGGGACCCAACAGTTGGTAAAGATCTTTTCCCAATTTGTTGGTTGCTGTTTTGTCTTATTGACAGTGTCTTTTGCCTTAC
>NW_022196911.1:36203984-36224930 GCF_008632895.1 Mastomys coucha | reverse complement strand
GGAGTTTTCCATTTATTACTCTTTGAAGGGCTGGATTTATGGAAATATATTGTGTGAATTTGGTTTTGCCATGGAATACTTTGTTTTCTCCATCTATGGTGATTGAGAGTTTTGCTGGGTATAGTACTCTGGGCTGGCATTTGTGTTCTCTTAGGGTGTGTATGACACCTGTCCAAGATCTTCTAGCTTTCATAGTCTCTGGTGAGAAGTCTGGTGTAATTCTGATAGGCCTGCCTTTATATGTTGCTTGACCTTTTTCCCTTACTGCTTTTAGTATTCTTTCTTTGTTTTGTGCATTTGGTGATTTGACTATTATGTTGCTGGAAGAATTTCTATTCTGGTCCAGTCAATTTGGGGTTCTATAGGCTTCTTGTATGATCACAGGCATCTCTTTCTTTAGGTTAGGGAAGTTTTCTTCTATAATTTTGTTGAAGATACTTACTGGCCCTTTAAGTTGGAGGTCTTCACTCTCTTCTATACCTATAATCCTTAGATTTGGTCTTCTCATTGTGTCCTGGATTTCCTGAATGTTTGGTTTAGGGTCTTTTTGCTTTTTGCATTTTCTTTGACTGTTCTCTCAATGTTGTCTGTTATCTTCTGCCCCTGAGATTCTCTCTTCTATCTCTTGTATTCTGTTAGTGATGCTTGCATCTATGTTTCCTGACTTCTTTCCTAAGATTTCTAATTCCAGAGTTGTCTCTTTTTGTGATTTCTTTATTGTTTCGACTTCCATTTTTAGGTCCTGGATGGTTTTACTCAATTCCTTCACCTGTTTGTGTTTTCCTGGAATTCCTTAAGGAATTTTTGGGTTTGCCTTTTAAGTGCTTCTATTTGTTTACTTGTGATCTCCTGTAATTCTTTATGGGATTTTTTTGTTTCCTCTTTAAGGGCTTGTACCTCTTTACCTGTATTCTCCTGTATTTCTTTAAGGGAGTTATTCATGTCCTTCTTAAGTTCCTCTATCAGCATTGTGAAATATGATTTTACATCCAATTCTTGCTTTTCTGGTGTTTTGTGATATCCAGGACTTGCTGCAGTGGGAATACTAGGTTCTGATGAAGCCAATTAGTCTTGGTTTCTGTTGGTAGGATTCTTGCGCTTACCTTTCACCATCTCTTGCTTTTTTGTGTTAGATGTTCTTAGTGTATCTGACTAGAGCTTGTCTTGTCCTTGCTGCCCTGCAACTCCCTTGTGACTCATGGGGCCTGTGCCTCCCAGCTGGCTGCTCCTGTCCCAGAAACTCACGGGAGAGAAAATGGAGGCTCACCTGAGTCTCTGGGTTAAGGTGCTCCCTGGAGGTTGGCCCTCCACTTGCAGGGAAGGGACAGAGAAGGTCGCTGATCCACCTCTGTTACTTGGAAGCTGAGAGGATCCTGTCCCTGCAGCACTGCAACTCCCCTGCGACTTGTAGGGCCTGAGCCTTCTGGCTGGCTGCTCCTCTTAGAAACTCACCGGGAGACAATGGTTGTTAGGAACTGGTTTGGTGAAATATAATTTATAGCTAGGATTTTCAACAATGCAGTAGCTAAATGAGGAGTGGATGGGAAAAAGGAAAGGAGGGAACACAGTCTAAAGAAGGAAAATTTTAATTAAACCTATGAGAACAAGAAGACAGTGCTGTAGGAAAAGTCATGAAAGTCTGTTCAAGCCAGATACAAGCTAATATACAACTGAACAATTTTATACAACATATAAACTAAAAAGAAATTGTGAAAATTTGAAGTGGAACAGAAGGAACTTGCCAGCTTTGTCATTATTTCTTGCCAGATGGGATAATATGATTTCTTATTCCCTTGGTTGTATTTTATATCAGTCTTTGCAAGGAGGAGTAGGTTTTCTAGTTTCACTAATATAGACATGTTAAATCAGTGTGTCTCTGCTCATGAGATGGATTTCCATGAAGAAGTCCACTTTTTGCCAAATTCTTCTGCCTTCCATTTGCAATTTTTCTCTGGTGTTTTGTGGGTTGTTCTTCCCGTGTGCAGCATCTTCTGGGACTGAAGATCTGAGTGTAGAGGACAGACTGTATTTACATTTGCTGCTGGGAAGAAGTCTTGTCCATCCATCAGTATGTCAGGAAACTTTGTCAAATTCAATATTCCCCATCACACAAGTCCATGTAGCTCAGTCACACAGTGACATGTGGGATGCCCTCTTTCATTTATAACTACAGGGAAAACCTGGAATATCTCAGCAATTGACTCAAACACCTCACTTCTGCCCCTGTCTCCACAGACTCTTGTGTTCTGACCATCTCAACATGTAGAATGTGCCAGCACCTGGTTGCTTCTCTGCAGCCCAAATATCTCCACAGCTTCCTGCTCTTGCAGTGCCTGTTTTCCAGAGGTGAGAGCTTCCATAGCTACTACTGACTTGGCCAGGTGTGCAGTGCACATTAGGGCATGGCTACATGCCTGCTCATTTGTTGCTTTGAAGGAAAAATAATCACACCTAGTCTTCTTTCTCTTCCTTCATCTCCTTTTCTTTCAGGAAGAATCTTTTTTTTAAAAAAAATTAATTTTGCTTTGCAGTTTGTCACACTGAAAGAGTTTCTAATCCTCCATCTTATTAAGAAGTCAAATATAGTTTATATTGCAGCTTGGTTTTCAACATCTGTTCAGTAATGCATCTGTAGCTGGTATCTTGTTTCAAAGTGCAAATATAGGGACTCTGCAGGCTTAAGAATGATTTGTTTTCAAATGTCAGACCCAGAGTTAATGCTTACTTTTCCAAGTAACCATTTGTTTCAGACCTTCGAAAGAAATTCTCTTCAAAGGAACTTAAACAATAATGAGATATTGAAACCAAGTATGCCTACCCCATCCTCTGCCTGTTCTCATTACCTTTCTTAAGGTAATTTTGACTTAAGCAATCCTCCCAAAAAAATGCCAACAGCATCTCATGTCATTTGAAGTCTCACAGGTCCCTTGTTGAGAATTCAGCTGTTTCATTACTGCTCTCAGTAGGATTAATATCAAGTGTCTGTTTGTTGTCAATGTCAATGTCTTTAAAGGTCCTTGACAGGGTCCCCAGTAGAGAGTATATCAAATGATAAGGCAAGTTATTTCTCTACTTTCTTTCTAGTGTCTAACATCATTAATATGATTAATGAGGTGACCAAGGAACCTGAATACTTTTCACTCTGAGATTGCTAATGTGTATACAATAATCAAGGCTGAGGATAGGAACGGGTGTTCACTTACTTAATTAAGCAGACAAGTGACCTACCCATTATGAACATTCCATAAATGCTTAAAAAAAATGGCAAAGGAGTTTTCAGTCTCAGACTAAATCAAACTGCTGGATCCTTGCTGGATCCTTGGAGTGAGGGAAAGTATACACATAGCGATGGAAGTGACCAGATCCTGCTAGTAAAGAGGACACTTGTTCTTTGTTTGTGATGGGTTAGGTCTTCTTAATCGCCTCTCCCCATCCTTACCCCACCCCACACTACTTCCTACTCTAATTTCCTTTGTTTTCAAAATGCTAGGATAGGACAGAGCAAGGGAAGAACAGGGGAAAGAAGCAAAGGAAAATGTGTGTGAGATTTTTCTTTTCTTCTTCTAATAATTGCAGAAGAATGGACTGAAAAGATAGTTGGTAAAGGTGTGGCCTCTAAGCCTGAGTTGCTTCATTGAAATCCATTTAAAGGTGGAAGGAAAAAACCAATTCCTGCTGATAATGCACTGACTTCAAAACTTTTAGACACAAACATTAAAAACATATCTCCAGTGAAGACATAATCAGTTATTCAATAGAAACTGGGTTTACACTTGCTCATGAAAATTTTTATACTTACTGAAGATTTATATGCTGAAATGGTTTTTTATGTATGAATAGTAGCGGGTGCATGCTTTAGACTTTGCTAGAACATAATTTGACAGACGTTTATATGTGAAAATAGACATTCCCTCCTTTTGTCATGTTATTACTCTCTTGAAGTTTACATTTAATAAATAATAAATCTTCAAATAATACTAGCTTGAAATAAGTATACATGCATATATATATCAATATATATGCATTATATATATATATATATATTAGTAGTAAGTAATATGCTCAGAGTGATCAAAAATAACACCTTGAAGACAGTATCAAATGTACTCTTTGAAAATTTATTATTTATGTTATTTCTGTTGTTTTATATGATGTGAGAAGATGTATACCAAGTGCCCAGGAATATCTTTCATTGAGTATTTAAAATGTGGGTCACTTTTTATGCTTACTATCTGCTAATTCCTATAACTTAATTTCCTTCAAATGTGTTTGAATGTAAATTGATAAGAGAATCTTCTTTTCCCCAAAGTTTAATTGGCCTGAAAATCAGGACCTGAGGAATGGGGACTCATTTCAAATTCTATTGTTATTAACCTGAATTAACTTTACATATCAATGAGGTCAAGAATATTTTCTTAAATGTATACAAGGTGCACTGATCAAATTCAATATTTTATTCTACTTTCAGAGTTGTGGTTTTTTTCTGACCAGAGATGAGAGAGTCCTTTATTTATTTAACATGATAGCTCCCATTTTCATCTTTTATGTTCTTTGACAATTTCTTAGAGTAAGAATAAAGATCTATTGAAAGAACATTCCTGATCAATCAAATAGAATATGCTGTCTGGCCTTCGTGGAGACTTAAGATTCCAGTTGGACAAGTCACTTATCTGGCCAAGGATCACAGTTCAACTCAGAAAACATGCCCCTTCCCTTAAGCCATACTAAGGAGACGGTTGGAATAATTATTTCTTTAATAAGATGCAGTACCTTTCCTTCCAAGAATCCTCACCCCTGCAGCAGAGCCCTCTAAAAGCTATCCTGAGGTTGCTATGAGTTTCCATGAGTCTGTCCACCTTTCTGGGTCCTGACCTTGACACCATTCGCTTGTGCTTTTACTGCCTCTTTCTTTTAGATGCTGGACAGAGTCTAGGTGTCTTTTTTCTGATTCATTGAGATTCCTTACTCTTTCTATAAAAGCGCCCATCCCCAGGATGTAGCTGCTTGTCTACAATATGGGTGATTACCATTTCTCCCTTTCTTCAAAGTTGTCTCTTCACTAAGTTAATTGTTTTCTTTGCTCAGCATATAATTCTTTAGCTTGCTACATATCAATTTTTACTTTGTTTCTTTAACTTTGGGTCTTCTAATTATTAAATGTCCTGAAGTGTTTCCTCTACACTTTCTTCTACCAGCTTTGGAGTGAAAAGTAGAAGATTTCTTATTTAAAAATTTAATCTTGTTGTAATAGTACTTTTAAAAATCAAATTAATCTTTTCCCTAATTCAGCCACATGGTTCAGCAGCTTCTGTCTATTTGTTGGGTGGAAATATCTGCATCTGACTCTTTCAGCTGCTTGTTGGGTCTTTCAGAGCAGTCATGATAGGTCCCTTGTGTGAGTGCTCCATAGCCTCAGTAATAGTGTCAGGCCTTGGGACCTCCCCTTGAGCTGGATCCCAATTTGAGCCTGTTACTGGTCCTTCTTTTCCTCAGGCTCTTCTCCAATTTTTTCCCTGCAGTTCTTTCAGACAGAGACAATTCTGGGTCAGAGTTTTGACTATGAGTTAGGGAAAAGCTGGAAGAAGCTGAGAAGTAAGGCAACCTTAAAAGAACACCAGCAGTCTCAACTAACATAGACCCCTGAGATCTCTCAGACACTGAGCCACCAGCCAGGCAGCATACACCAGCTAATAAGAGGCCCCCATCACATATGCATCAGAGGACTCAGGACTCAGTTAGAGAAGATGCACCTAACCCTCAAGAGACTGGAGACCCCAAAGAATGGAAAGGTATGGGAGTGGGGGGGGTTAGGTGGGGCATCTTCATGGAGCCGAGGTAAGATCAGGGGAAGAGGTATGTGATGTGGAACCATTAGAAGGTGGACCAGGAGAGGGATAAAGTCTGAACGGTAAAAAAAAGATTAAAGAATAAATTTTTAAAAATAACTGAAAATAATCAAATTAGTGTAAGCACCAATAACTACTTTTGGCAAAGGTTTTTTTTCAATGACAAGATCACCATATAAATACTGGTAACTAGAATATGTGTTTTTGAGCCTTATTATAAAATATACTTATTTGAAAAAAGTATAGCAAGTAGTGAACACACTAACTGAATCTAGAAGCTATGTGCCAGGATCTCCTGTAGACTAAAACATAGACCAGAATGTTCACTGAAATTAGGTAAATTTAACTCACAATATGGACTTCTTCCTTTTAATTAATCAGATTTTGAATATAGTCAATAGACTATTGATCTGATCATACAGAAATGAGCTTAAATTAATACACTTTTGCAGTGTGACATTTAAAAAATATTACCCTTGATCCTTCTCTATAACCCATTACAATTCTTTGAAAACTTTTGACTTACAACTTGAGTGAATCCCTAATTATTACCAAGCAAGTGATGTGTTCATATATATTATCTGAAAATTAAAGAAATATTTACTTGCGATTTAAATAAATCTGTATTCTAGACAAAGGAAGAAATATTCATAATTCCTCCATACCTGCAGAATAAAGTAAGAAAACTTCTGCAATTTCATGTGTCATGTCCTAAGACACAAAAAGTAGCTCTTGCCAGGAGATTTTAAATGAATTAGGTCTGTGTAATTTAATAAATTACCAAAGTCCACTGTAGTTGTTTACGTGTGGATAGAAGTGAATGTCTTCATCCTCCTTTATTGAGCTTGTGAAGAATTAACTAGGCCTAGAGCTGAGCCTTTTCACAGAGCCATTCAGTGCTGAGAAAAACCAACTCGTCTCATTCCGTACTCAGATTTCATCAAACTCTCACAGAGAAAACCCTTCCGCTTCACCCCTGGAATGCTTGTTCTGCATTAACATATTTTCTAATATACATAAAATAATCATTCCTCCCTTCAAGCAAGTATCTGATAATTTACTATGTGTTCTTGCCAAGCACTGCAAATAAAAGAAATACAAGAATTGGATATAGATACCTACTTTATATTAAGGACCTTTCCCTAAAACTGTTTTGAAAATATTTTCCCATGAATTCAATAACTACTAAGTCAAGTGTCACATCAAGTAATGAGCAGAGAAAAAAAATGGAGAAAAAGATTTTGTGGTTTTAGGAAATGTTCTCCCATCTTTCAGTCACATCTGTTATTGTAGAATTAAATTTATTCCCACCAAGTCCTAGTCTGCTATTTAGCACTAAAAAAAAAGTGTGTGTGTGTGTGTGTGAGGGGGAGTCATCAGTAGGAAGTAAATTCCAAGAATTAGTTTATTGAAATTCCTACCACTGTCATATTTTCCAGTCTTTCAGAAAGTAGTTAATGTATTTTCATATGTCCCTTCACATATTCCTTCTGGTCCCTCCAGTCTTTCCCTTCAGGGCTCAATAGTTAAGAGCACTGACTGCTCTTCCATAAGACTACTTTAGTTCCAGCATCCACATCACTTAGGGTAGCACGTAGCTCTCCATAACTCCAGCTCCAGAAGTTCTAATGCCATCTTCTGGTCTCTGTGAGCAGCTGTATCTACACACACACACACACACACACACACACACGCACACGCACACAGGTAAAAATAAAAATAAATCTTATAGAGGAAAACATGGTTGGTCATTGGCACTCACCCAAGGAAAGGATTCTAATGCACTTTCTAAAACTATTTGATTGATTTCTAAAATACTTATTCTATTAGTACTCTGAATTGACAGGACCAGGAAGATTCCTTTCATTTAAAACAATATTATATTGTATAAATATTTGTGCCTATCTTAATCAGCATTTTATTACTGCAACAAAACACCATGAACAAAAAGTAAATTGTGGAGGAAAGTGTTTATTTGGCTCATACTTTCAGACCACAATTGATCATTGAAGGCCGTCAGGACAGGAACTCAAGCAGTGCAGGAACCTGGAGGCAGGAGCTGATGGCAGAAGTTATGCTGGTTTGCTTCCCCTTAACTGCTTAACCTGCCTTCTTATAAAACCCGTGAGTTCCAGCCCAAGAATGGCACCACCCACAATGGGCTAGGCCCTTCCCCATTAATCACTAACTGAGAAAAATATCTTACACCTGGATCTCATAGAAGCATTTCCTCAACAAAGGACCCTTCCTCTCTGATGACTCTAGTTTGTGTCAACTTGACCCACAAAACCAGCCAGTACAGTGCCTGTGATTTAAATCAAAATAGGTTATATTGAAAGATTAACAACTTCATATGTGAAATTTAACTTCAAATTTTTAAATTAGATTCACATATCATATTTATGGTTCATAGAAATATGAAAATAAGTACAGTTGGATAGAGTTAGAAATTGTACTGAAGAATTGAGCACAAAAGGGTGAAGAAAAAGATTGTGTTTTCAGGTTTTAGGAAAATGTCCATCACCTTACACAAACATCCATTACTGTACAGTAGTTTCTATTCCCATCAAGTTCTGGTCTAGTCTTCACCACTGTAAAAACAAAACGTCATCAGTAAGAGATGAAATCCAATTTCTTTCCAGTTACCAATATCCCTGAATACTTAAGGCCATATTTTACAGTGATAGAATGTAAATCCTTCTATCTACAAAACTACAGGCTGGGATTTCGGTTCACTCACCCTGCATCCCATCAGAAAGTGGATTTGCTCATTGGTGAGTATATACAAAGTACTACTATGAATTTTACATACTCAGTGTTTAAAAGGTGGCTGACATTCAATCAGAATCTTCGCAGAACATTTCTTCACCTGAAAAGCACTTTTAACTCCATAGTGGGAAATTTAGAAAGGATGTTTACAAAGGATGTACTGGGATTGTCTGTCAAAACTACAACACAGAAATATAAAGCAATTTAGAGCAATAATTAGCAGCGACTACACTGGTGTAACGATGCCTGGATTTGATTCCCAGTTGGCAATCGTTCACACACAATCTGTTCATGTATAAAATGAAGATGGAAGTCCACCTCAGGGGCTGCTGGGAAACGGACGGAAGACTCAAGCACAAATATGTTTGTGCTACCTTTCTGTCATTTTTAGCACTGGAAATTTTTGTCCCTTTCTTTTACAAATAACTTTAATGGATTTATCAGTCATGCTGACAATTTTTTTCAAAGAATTAGTATTTATTTTCTCTAATTTTTAAAATTCTCTATCTTTCTCATAATATGATTTTTTTGTGTGTGTGTAGCTCTGGCTGTCCTGTAACTAGCTCTGTAGACCAGACTGGCCTGAGACTTATAGAGATCCACCTGCCTCGACCTCCTGAGTGCTGGGATTAAAGGAGTGCACCACCAAAGCCTGGCATTGGTTGTTGTTGTTGTTGTTGTTGTTTAAAGGTCTATTTATTTATTTGTGTATTTATTTATGTATTTATTATGTAAGTACATTGTAGCTGTCATCAGACGCACCAGAAGAGGGCATCAGATATCATTATGGGTGGTTGTGAGCCACTATGTGGTTGCTGGGATTTGAACTCATGACCTTCCGAAGAGCAGTCGGTACTCTCCACCCCGAGCCATCTCACCAGCCCTGTTGTTTTGTTTTGTTTTGTTTTGTTTTAATATGAAACCTTTCACATCTGTTTTCTCTTTCTGTGCCAGGTTGGTTAGAGGGGAGAAATGAATCATGGGTTGTTACGGTACATGGAATTTTAAGAGAAAAAAAGATTAAAAATATGATGTTATTCAAAGATAAATGAAAAAATAAAGCTTATATTTGGGAAGGTAACCAGAAATACTAAACCCTAGTGCCTCTTCTAAACCTATACACCATGCTGGGAGTTCCCAGACCACTACTAAAAGAATGGTGGAATCCTCTTCACATCAGTGAGACCACAAACAGGCAGTATGCTGACACTTTCCCACCAGCCTCAGTATCTCTTCTGCTGCTTAAAACAGATATTTAAAGAGTAAAAATATAGACATTGCATCCAGGTGGAAATTTTATTTTATGTGTGTGTAAAAACTTGGATTGCTGGGAGCCATGGAACTGAAATCACACATACAGGCTATTTCACACACTGAGACTTCCCGCAAGAAGAAACCAACAAGGAAATCAGTCAGCTCAAATCACACTCCATACTAACAAGGTACACATGGGATCTTTTTCCAAAAGGATGCTCTAGTCCGACTTGACAGTTTATGATCCTTTAGCTCTTATTTGGGAGCATGTACTCCAACTATACTCCCAAAATATGCATGGACAGAATTCACTATCTTTCATGCCAAAACTTTGATTTAAGAAACAAAAACAATAAAGAAAAGGAATGGGATTATTTTAAAAGGGGTTATCCAGAGCTGTTTGCACCTTTTCAGCAAAAAGCAGCCTCTAAGCAAATATTTGCTGTTTGGGTTCTTGAGCAGGAGATGTGTAGACAGGACTGTAACGTCTGTGCAATCTGTTTTAAGTGCTTTAGCCATTACATTACAAACAGCAGACAAGATTCCCTTTTGTTGAGAATGCATGCCACACGCTCAAAATCAATCTTGATCAACAAACTGCAACATGATGTGATGATTCAGAGCTGAGAAGATTATGGACATGTTTCAATTAAAAAACACATTCCGAGACGATAAATTCAAAGCATTATGCATCTAACAATGCAAAAAAATAAAAAAAGCAAGCCGAAGGCTGCCAAGTCAATTCTATACGGGGAATTTTGGTCTACTTCACCAAACAACACAGTGCAGATAAGTTTCTTAGGGGGAAGCTACAGGCATATTTCAATTATTTATATGACAAATTCTTAAAATATGTTCAAAACTTGGATTGCGAACATAAAATGGTGTGTGTTGAATTCTATCTCCACCAATCAGAAGATGAAACATTATATGATGCCTTTGACTCATACATTTCTTCATTCAGATATCTTATTGTACAACTATTATATATTAGTTATTGTTCTAGAGTCTAAGGCTGTTCATCCGAATAATTGAGGCTATAAATTCTGCATTCATATTTTTATTTTTAATTTTCTTCTTACTTGAATTCTGTGTGAGTGTGTCTGAGTACATGTGTATTTGTGTGTGTGTGTATGTGTATGCATGAGTGTGTGTGAGAGTGAGTCTGCAGGAGTGAGTGTGTGTTTGTGTTTGTGTGTTGTGTTGTGTTCGCATGAGTGTATGTGTGTGTGCATGGGTGTGTGTGTGTGTGTGTGTGTGTGTGTGTGTGTGTGTGTGTATGTGTGTGTATAAATGTGTGAAGCCAGAAGAGGGAATCAGAAACTCTAAATCTGAAGTTGCAGGCAGTTACAAATAAAAACCAAACTCAGGTCCTAAATCAAATTTGGGTCTTCTGGAAGAACAGTGAAAGTTCCTGTTCCTAGCTCCTAGCTATGCATCTAGCCCTTTTAAGTATTTTTGTGCCCTCACATTTCAATTAAGCTAATAAAAGGGAGCAGAAAACAAATACTGTGAATATTACAACATCAGATACATCAGAAAGGAAAATAAAATAAAACAGGATAATTACTGGAGGATAAATGTCAGTTAGGACTAGGAACGGTGACCTTAGGAAGATAATTACTGGATGAAGTAACAGAAAAGTTCAGATACAAGTTCATCTCAGACAAGGAAAGGATGAGACCTGACTAAGAAAGAGCAATACAGTGAGGGAATATCATGTGTGTTCTTTTGTGACTGGGTTACCTCACTCAGGATGATATTTTCTAGTTCCATTCATCTGCCTAAGAATTTCATGAAGTCATTGTTTTTAATAGCTGAGTAGTACTCCATTGTGTAAATTTACCACATTTTCTGCATACATTTCTCTGTTGAAGATTAATCCATAAACCACATGAAGTTCAAGAAGAAGACCAAAGTGTGGATGCTCTGGTCCTTCTTAGATGGGGGCACTAAATACTCAAAGGAAAAAATACAAAGACAAAGTGTGGAGTAGAGACTGAAGGAAAGGCCATCCAGAGACTGCCCCACCTGGGGATTCATCCCATATAAAGTCATCAAACCCAAACACTATTGTGGATGCCAAGAAGTTCTTGCTGACAGGAGCTTGATATAGCTGTCTCCTGAGAGGGTCTGCAAGAGCCTTACAAATACAGAGGCAGATGCTCTCAGCCAACCATTGGACTAAACACAGGGTCTCCAATGGAGGAGTTAGAGAAAGGACTGAAGGAGCTGAAGGGGTTTGTAATCCCATAGGAAGAACAACAATATCAACCAACCAGACCCCTCAGAGTTCCCAGAGACTAAACGACCAACCAGAGTACTCATGGAGTGACCCATGTCTCCAGCACATATATAGCAGAGGATGGTCTTCTCGGGCATCATTGGGAGGAGAGGCCATTGGTCCTGTAACGCCCGCAGTATAGGGGAATGACAGGGCAGGGAGGTGGGAGTGGGTGGGTGGGTGGAAAAACACCCTCATAGAAGCAGGGGGAAGGGAAAGGGTATAGGGAGTTTCCAGGGGGTGGGGACTGGGAAAGGGGATAACATTTGAAATGTCAATAAAGAAAATATCCAATAAAAATTTTGAAAAAAAAAGAAAGAAAAGAGAGCAGTACAACAGCAGAAGATGAGGTCAGAGGTGTGACCAAGTAGAGAGCAAGGGGAAGACTATCAAGACTCTTTACTTCACAGCAAGGACATTGAAGGAAATGAAAAGCTACTGGATAATTGTTATAAGAGAAATGCTGTTATTTTGATTATGTCTCAAATAATAATCTCAATGAATAGAAACCTGTAAAGAGTGAATAAAATGGTATATGTATGATGCTTTCCCTGGAGCAAAGTAAAAGATAGACAGACCTAGGTGCTGTCATCATTTCTGTCATCTAGACAGATTAGGAAACCATAAGCTGAGATGGAAGTAACTGTATGATCTTATAGAAGGTGTTTCTTTATCCTTTATAAACAAAACAACAATGCAAGGATAAAAAGAGACAGAAACAAGCAAGGAAGTGTTTCAGTTTGAAGAGCAAATGAAGATAATTTCTTAAACACTTAAGTCCTGCTTTTAAAAATAGAGGGAAAACTTACAGGCGTAATACAGAGGAAAATTCAAATTTTGAAGAAAATCTTTCCATACAGCAAAGCACAAAGATAATTGAAAATCATCCAGAAGCAATTTAGGTTGGGTTTTTTTTTTCTAGGATAGATACAGAAGGAAGCATCAGATGCTGTGCAGATGAAGTTAAGCAGATGCTCGATATGTAGAGCACTCTTGTAAAAAGATTCCAAACCAGCTACTGATAGACCTCCTTGCTGGCCCAACAAGATCTGCTAAAACAAATAAAACAAAGCTAAGGGTTCTATTACCTACTTAAGCATTCTGGCTCTGGTAGTTGTTGGATGGTGTGAAAGGGAGCAAATAACACTCAGAGCATCATGAGAAGCAAAGTACATCACATTTCTCCCAGTAAATGATGACGAGTGTACAACAGACACAAATGACATCAAGGATGAAGGAGGATTTATGACCTGAACTGGAGACAACCTTGCAGAATTTCATTTCACACAGAGCTGAAGGAATAGTATATTCAGCCTTTTGTTTTTATATCATTTTATTTATCTCACTGCTTTGAAGAGCCTTTATTGATTAGCTATTATGTGCACAGAGCTGTAGAAAGTAGAAAATTGTGTCAGGCATGGTCCTTGCCTCTCAAGAACTCACATTGCAGTAAAAGATGGAGCACAGGCTGTGCAAATGTAAGATGCTATCAATTTAAGGTAAATCACAGAAAACCTTTTAAAAGTAAATATGACCATTAACTAGACATTGCTCTGATAACGATATAACCCAATTATAGGAACATTAAAATTTGAAAAGGCAGCATATCTCAACATTTAAAATATCTACATAAATATCCATGTCAAGAAAAAGTTTAAGAACCATGAGTACTGCTTGAAATAACTAGGTATTTAAAAACTGAAGGGCAATAAGATGTTAGAAACTGCACAGGGCCATGAGCAATGCATAGGTGCAGTAATTTCACCTGGTCTTTAAAATAAAAATGGAAAATATCCTATGTGGTACAAGCAGTTAAAGAATATCTATCATAGCCAAGTGAAAATGGTGAGAAGAATGCTCTTTGTAGGTGAAACGGCAATTTGATAAGTGAAATTATGTGGAAGCAGAGAGAAAAACCAGTTTTGTACAGATGTACAACCACAAATTCAGACTGCATGGAAAAGCTTTATGATGAAGCTAGTTAGAGATGCTTTAAATATTAAGGATTAAGTGATGTTTTCCCAGAAACTAGCACAGAAAATACTGAATGCAGAGAATAATTCCTTTCATACAACAGTGAACTAGAGGGATGCTTAGTGACAACACTAAGCCAGAGAAGGATCGTCTATGTAGCTGTGAGCAAAATGGTATGCACTTGGGATGTAAAGATGGCTCAGTGAATAAAAGTACATGCTACAGAAGCATGGTAATCTGGGTTTGAATCTACAGCACCCCAAGTAAAATGCCAAGTATTGCCATGTACCCATAGACTCTACAATGTAAGGGACAGAGATAGGGGCATCACTTGGCCTTGGTGTTAGCTGGCCTAGTTTCAGGTTCAATGAGAGACCTGTCTCAGAGAAGGGAAACAGAGAGTAACAGAGCAGGACACCAGATGTCTTTCTCTGGTCTCCATGCAACTGCGTACATGTACACCATACAAATATGCTCAAACTACATACAACACGCATACACACACACATACACACACACTAATAACTGCATACACACCATCCACATACAACAAATATACTCACATAGAAAAACTGTATTTTAAAATAGATGACTTTGTCTCTGCACATATACTATTGTTATTTACTATTGTTATTTATTATACTTAATATATAGTCATATATAGTCATGTGGCTTGGAAAGGATAGGAATTATAAAGATGAAGAGGCCAAAAAAGAACATCCATGATTTTAAACTGCATATTTTTGTCACGCCAGAATCAACTGATTTCTTGCTGTCATCTCTCACATCATGTCACTTTCATGTCATATCTGTTTCTAGTCAGGAACCAAATGAATGTTCAGGCTAAATTGTCCATTACAGCTTGAAAGATGAAAGAAAGCATGAGGAGAAAGAAACAGACAGTGCTTTGTAAAACAAAGATAACAACAGTGAGCTGGCAGTGCTGTCCCCTTAGTTGTTGATGACTGGGAAAAAGCATTATCTCCACACTCAGCCTCTGGCCATGTAATCAGAAAGAAAATGACTCCAGCTCTTGAATACAAGGATGACTAAGGAGTGAGAATCTCTGCCACTTCATTGTTCAAGATTGAGTTTATGATATGCTAATTCCTCATTTCTATTTTGAAAACTAAAACAGTTCTGAAAGCAATTAGACATGGACATGTCATCAAACAGAATTTTATTTAGTGCTAATCAACTAATTATCAATCAAAAGGGATTCAAGGACCCTAGCTTCACTTGTGTACTGAATAGTTCTCAATTTCCAAAGAGTTCTTTCTTTAAATATACTGGTACAGTAGTTCAAAAATTATAAACTATGGTATAATGCTATAAGAATTACTTTGGATGGTTTGTAATTCAAGCTTGAGCCAGCAGGGCTGGAGGGGTCCTGGAGATAGCGAACAGGGCAGGAAAACATTTTAACAATTGCTGTGGATTGATAAACACTTCATTCACCTAGAGTCTATAAGAGATTTCTTTTTAAATGATTGTTAAGGTTAGTAGACAAAGGAGAATAGACAACGTTTTATCTTTATGTGCTATAACAACTGCAAATACAAACCAAGCCACATTATTTCCCAGACAAGTAGGAGCATCCACACATTACTGAATTTATTATGCCTTCAGTATCATTCCATACATAATTATAAGGTTTATAATGATGGTTTGTTAGTATTGGATACCAGCTGTATATCTAGTTGTTTCACAAAATTGTTTTTCACAACAAATTATACAACATGAGGTTTATAACATACTATGCTGGACAGACTTTGCACAGCATTGCCTTAGCAATCATAGAGTAAAAAAAAACACATCCTTCATGATCTTATGGTGAACCAAACTCAGATACTTAATAGAGAATGATGCATTTAAGTTCATTAAGGAGTGTACTAGAAAGCAAGCCTATTGTAAACAATTTTCCACAAAGATCTTTTTTCTGGAAACAATCAATAGTTCAGTTATTGTGGACATATACCTAAAAGAATTGTTCTTTATCATCCATGTACCAAGAAATTAGCCAAAAGGAGAGTATTAAGCCAAAAAAACATTTGTATGCTTAATAAAATAACTGTATCTATGAACACAAACAACTGGTAACAATGAGGCACTACTACACAGAGGTTATAAAGAATCAGATTCTATCTAAGACCAATACTCCTCAAACTGTTCCACAAAATAGAAACAGAAGGAACATTACCCAATGTGTTCTATGAAGGCACAATTACTTATACCTAAACCACAGAATGGCCTAACAAAGAAAGAAAACTTCAGACAATTTCCCTTATGAAAATTAATGCAAAAATACTCAATAAAATTCTTGCAAACTGAATCCAAGAACACATCAAAACAATCATCCATCATGATCAAGTAGGCTTCATCCCACATATGCAGAGATGGTTCAATATACATAAATCCATCAATGTAATTCACTGTATAAACAAACTCAATCAAAAAAAAAGCATATGATCAACTCATTAGATGCTGAGAAAGCATTTGATAAACTCAAATATCCCTTCATGATAAAAGTCTTGGAAAGATCAGGAATTCAAGGCCCATACTTAAACATAGTAAAAGCAATATACAGCAAACCAGTAGCCAACATCAAACTAAATGGAGAGAAACTTGAAGCAACCCCACTAAAATCAGGAACTAGACAAGACTGCCCACTCTCTACCTACCTATTCAATATTGTACTTGAAGTCTTAGGCAGAGCAATTAGTCAACAAAAGGAGATCAAAGGGATATGAATTGGAAAGGAAGAAGTCAAATTGTCACTATTTGCTGATGATATGATAGTATACTTAAGTGACCCCAAAAATTCCACGAGAGAGCTCCTGAACCTGATAAACAACTTCAGCAAAGTAGCTGGATATAAAATTAACTCAAGCAAATCAGAGGCCTTCCTATACACAAAGGATAAACAGGCAGAGAAAGAAATTAGGGAAACAACACCCTTCACAATAGTTACAAATATTATAAAATACCTCTAAGATCTGTTTGACAAGAACTTCAAGAGAAGGAAATTGAAGAAGGTCTCAGAAGATGGAAAGATCTCCCATGCTCATGGATTGGCAGGATTAATATAGTAAAAATGGCCATCTTGCCAAAGGCAATCTACAGATTCAATGCAATCACCACCAAAATTCTAACTCAATTCTTCACAGACTTGGAAAGAGCAATTTGCAGGTTCATCTGGAACAACAAAAGACCCAGGATAGCCAAAACTATTCTCAACAATAAAGGAACATCTGGTGGAATCACAATCCCAGACCTTAAGCTGTACTACAGAGCAATTGTGATTAAAAAACAAAACAAAACAACAAAAAAAACTGCATGGTATTGGTACAGTAACAGGCAGGTAGTTCAATGGAACAGAATTGAAGACCCAGAAATGAACCCAGGCACCTATGGCCACTTGATCTTTGACAAAGGAGCTAAAACCATACAGTAGAAAAAAGACAGCATTTTCAACAGATGGTGCTGGCTCAGCTGGCAGTTAACATGTAGAAAAATGCAAATCGATCCATTCCATTCTCCTTGTACAAAGCTCAAGTCCAAGTGAATCAAGGACCTCTACATCAAAGCAGATACATTGAAACTAATAGAAGAGAAAGTGGGGAAGAAACTCCAGCAAATAGGCACAGGGGAATATTTCCTGAAGAGAATGCCAATAGCTTCTGTTCTAAGATCAAGAATTGACAAATGGGACCTCATAAAGTTGCAAAGCTTCTGTAAGGCAAAAGACACTGTCAATAGGACAAAACGGCAACCAACAAATTGGGAAAAGACCTTTACCAACCCTATATCTGATAGAGGGCTGATATCGAATGTATACAAAGAACTCAAGAAGTTAGACTCCAGAGAACCAAATAACCCTATTTAAAAATGGGGTACAGAGCTAAACAAAGAATTCTCAATTGATGAACACCGAATGGCTGAGAAGCACCTAAAGAAATGTTCAACATCCTTAGTCATCAGGGAAATGCAAATCAAAACAACTCTGAGACTCCACCTCACACCAGTCAGATTGGCTAGGATAAAAGACTCAGGGGACAGCAGATGCTGGAGAGGTTGTGGAGAAAGAGGAACATTATTTCATTGCTAGTGGGATTGCAAACTGATACAACCACTCTGAAAATCAGTTTGGCAGTTCCTCCGGAAATTGGACATAGTTCTACCAGAGGACCCCAGATATACCACTCCTGGGCATGTACCCAAAAGATAATCCAACATGGAATAAGAGCACATGCTCTACCATGTTCATAGCAGCCTTATTTATAATAGCCAGAACCTGGAAACAACCCAGATGTCCCTTAACAGAGAAGTGGATACAGAAATTGTGGTACATCTACACAATGGAGTACTACTCAGCTATTAAAAACAATGAATTTATGAAATTCTTAGGGAAATGGATGGATCTGGAGAATACCATTCTGAGTGAGGTAACACAATCACAAAAGGACACACATGGTATGCACTCTCTGATAAGTGGTTATTAGCTCAGAAGTTGGGAATACATGAAGAACGACCCACAAACCACAAGAAACTCAAGAAGAAAGAAGACCAAAATGTGGACATTTCATTCCTTCTTAAAAGGGGGAACCAAATACCCATGGAAGGAGTTGCAGAGATTAACTATGGAGCAGAGACTGAAAGAAGGGCAAGCCAGCCTAAATATAGCATCTCCTGAGAGGCTCTGACAGTACCTGACTAACACAGATGTAGAGGCTCACAGCCATCCATCGAACTGAATACAGGGTCCTCAATGAAGGAGTTAGAGAAAGGACCTATGGAACTGAGGGGTTTGTAGCCCCTAAGGACGAACAACAATATGAACTAAGTAGTACCCTCAGAGCTCCCAGGGTCTCAACCACCAACCTAGGACTGCACATGGTGGGTCTGATTGTTCTGGCAGAATGTGTATAGTAGAGGATTGCAAATTCAATCATCAATCAGAAGAGAGGACCTCGGCCCTGTGAAGGTTCTGTGCCCCAGTGTAGGGGAATGCCAGGGCCAGTAAGTGGGAGAGGGTGGGGTGGCAGGCATGGGGAGGGGGGAGGCAACAGGGGTTTGTTCTTGTTGTTTTTGTTTGTTTATTTGTTTGTTTTTTGGAGGGGAAACTGGGAAAGGAGAAATTTACATGTAAATAAAGAAAATATCTAAAAAAAAAAAAAAAAAAAAAAAAAAAAAAAAAAAAAAAGAATCAGATTCTAAGGCCTGACAGAGCAAAATACTATCAGTGGTGTATGTCAGTAGACATTGCCATCTCTTGCTGTTGGGAATAAGAATTAGTACAATGGCTTTGAGAGATTCCTCATCAATGCACTTCAGAACAAAATATGTTATTTTTGAGTGATCCAACAAGGCAATTCCTAGACATTTGCCCAAGTGAATGGCAAATTTGTTTCTATGCAAAACTCTACACACAAATTTTTAATAAAATCTCTCTTCACAATTGTCAATAATTGGGAATAATCAACGCCTTTGGTGTTTCCATACAAAACAATGTGCTTCTGCAGCTAGGAGGGATGCACAGTTGAATAATGATACAATATAGAGAAGCCTTAAATACATCTTGATAAGTAAAAGCAATCTTTTTTCAACAACTGAAAACTCCCTAAATTCCCCTATGTGACTTTCGTTAAAAAGTAACAGTACAGAGCACTGTAGATCAGCATCATTGCCATGAGAGTGAAGTAGACAGAAGAGAGATGACAGGTGGACATGGTGAAAATTGTTCACAGGATCCTGCCATGATCTATATATGACATTATGTACAGTCTCCAAAGTGAGCCTCAGTGTAAACTATATAGTTCAAAAGAACAATACAAAGAACAATACAAATCCATCAGTCTCAATAAATGAACCCTATTGATAAGAAATGATAATTATGGGCAAAGCAAGGAGAGGGATGCATAGGGAACTCTGTGCACTGTCCAATTTATAGATAAGTTTAAAGCTCGGGGAGGGGGTAAGCAAGGAACAAAGAACACACTGCTTTGTCCTATGGGCTATGGTCTATTGATTTTGGTCTAAGAATGGAAACAGGTAAGAGCATGTGGGGTTTGTGAGGTTTACAGTCATGTTTGTGAATCTTACTCCTTTAAGGAAATCCAGTCAATTTGCCTTACAATTTTTTTGTGGGGAGGGGTTGGAAAAGTAGTCTCATAAGAACACTCTTGACAATCAGCATTCATATCAGAGTTGTCTACTATACTAAGCTTGTTCAGTACATTTCAATAATAAAACTATATCACTAGGCAGACCTCTTTACAGCCCAGCAAAGTACCTAACCTGAAGAGTTAGAACACTTTATCACAAGTAAAGCAAAATTTAGAGATATTTTACCCTGCCTGCTGGGAATATTACCCCAGGTAATAATACTGCTATTTTTTTTAATAGTTTCATTGTGATTTTGACTTCTTTGGTTCTCAACTGTTATATAACCATCATTGACACAGGAGATAAGCCTACTGTTTATTAGAAAGTATGATAAAAGTAAACATCACTATGTTCTTAAAAAGCTGTATGAATTTTTATTGTATGTGTCTGAGTATATACTGAGTATATATGCATGAGTATGAGTATATACTCATGTGCAGCATTTGCATGCATGGTAGGTGTCACATTCGATGGAACTATAGTTAGTTGTGAGCCACCATGAGGTTACTAAGAATTTGTGCCAGGTCTTCTGGAGGACCAACCACTGTTCTTAACTGCTGAGCCACCTTGCCAGTCCAATCTTCTTGATTGTTCCTGACAGCAAGAATGTTTATTGCATTTTCATATATGAGTGAAGTTTTTTTTTTTGTTTTG
>NW_022196911.1:36169160-36203974 GCF_008632895.1 Mastomys coucha | reverse complement strand
TGGGATTAAAGGCGTGCGCCACCACCGCCCGGCGATGAGTGAAGTTTTTTAATCAATATAATATACATATTCTTGGTAATAATTCCATAACTCATTTTAATTTTTGTAACAATAGCGTAAACTATTTCATATACTTGGTGACAATACCATAGCTTATTTTATTTTTTGGTGACCATACCATAGCCTATTTTATATATTTGGTGACAATACCATAACCTATTTTATTTTCTAGGTAACACTAACATAGCCTATTTTATTTTCTTGGTAACAATTGTCATCGCTGTTCTCAATGTTAAATTGTTTTTTCTATGTTTCAAAATTTTAGCAAAGAAAATGTAACTGAAGTCATAAATGTAATGAATAATAGATGACATGATGTCTATAAAAGTATAGCTGTCCTCTTTTTAAAGTTGGCTCTTTACTCTAAAATTGAAGTGATAATGTTACCAGTCAAGAGTAAGAAAGTTAGCTAGCTCAGCATTATCCTGCTGCTAAGTGAAATCAGACAAACAAAAGCCTTTCTTTCTTTAGAACCATATTCTAAGAACTGCTGCAAGCTTATTTCTCTTCTTTTTATGTCTCTGTCAATGCAGAATACCGTCATTCAAAATAATAAAATAATAGAAAGTCAACCAGCTAGTTTAAGGATCATATTGTTTAATCCTCTGGGGGTAGGACACTCAAGTGGAAATGAAAGATTTAATTTCTCAACATCTGTATATATTAGCTAATGTCCTTCTATCAAAGACTAGAAATATTTATCCTCTCCTTTTCTGTAAGTATGCCAATAGCCACTTGAAATGAGATACATGCTGTGGTGGTGGCATATGGTTCAGGGAGTGAGTCTTTATCAAGATAGGTAAGGCTGTGATTTTGATATGAAGGAAAGAGTGAAAAAAGTCTCTCTCTTTCTCTCTCTCTCTCTCTCTCTCTGTCTCTCTCTCTCTCTCTCTCTCTCTCTCTCTCTCTCTCTCACACACACACACACACACACACACACACAGAGGGGTGAGGGATGAGAGGGGACTATAGAAATATATGGTATAAAAATAGCAAAAAAAAAAAGAGAAAGTTTTCTTTTAAATAGAAGCAGTAACATCTGAGTTATGAATTTCCCAAGTAATCTGTTCTTGAGGAAGTATAAATATTCCTTAGAAGAGTAACAGAGATGTCGCCTACACCAGCTATTTGCTCATACAATGCAGTCATATAAAAGAACACATGAATAACTCAAGGTGAAATGCAGTAAGAGCGGCCTCTGTACCATATAACCGTGCTATATCCCAACAGTTCTTCATTCTGATTTTTAAGCGTGGGAGGAAGGCAAGTACGAATCAGAGCTTGCGAGGCGAATCTTGGCTTGTTATTTTGCTAATTTAATGTTCAGCATCTGGTCTACCTGCTGCTCTGCATGAGCCTTGGTAATCTGACACTGATTGTGGAACACTGATAGAAGAATAATGAGTAAACTTCAGATTGAAATTCCTTGCTGGTGAACTAGCAGCATTCAAGCTTATTAAAACCAGTCAATAATAACTAACCAAACTTTTACTTTTGAACTGTTTTAACAGATGGCTGCTATAGATCTTCATAAGCTCACACACAGTGCTCATTTGCATTTTCTTGTCTTCGTAGTAAATAATTGCCAAGATTCAGGTCTTTGCTTTCATTCCCTTTGTGATAACTCTCCAGGTTGAAATTTCAGCCTAGATGTTTTCAACTTTCTGGCAGCAAGATCAGAAACATTAATGATTAAATGTGGACTAGAAGCATATGCAGTTTCCAACATATACCTTGGAAACATAAGTTGCCTTAGGAAAACTCTCCATTTCTTAAACTATAAACTATGAGATTTTTGTGTTTGCCAGAGTAAGTGTCTGCTTATATAAGACATTTTTTTAAACTATAAAAAAAAAATCTGTGGCAAGGGTGTAACATTTTTAATAGCAGCAGTGCCTTTTTATAGCTGCAAGTAGATAAACAATTATAACAAAGTCATACTTCTGAGTTAGGTACATCATAGGACCAAGTTTGTTAATGTCTCAGCACAATACAAATGCCGCTCTAAATCTGGGAAGCATTGATAAGAGGTCTAGTCTGATGAGCTTCACCCACATAGAACTGACTCCGATTACTAGAGATTTTCCTCTTTTTTGTCTAGCATAATCTACTTCCAAAAATACTTAAGAGTTGCTGTAGGCCTTGCTGTCAGGATGGAAGGCAACACTGTTGATCGGACCTAAGTGGCCCTTGACTCTCCCAAACTCTTCGTCAAAAGCCAAACGGAAGAACCTGGCTTCAAACTTGCCAATCCTGGTGGAGGATGTGGTTACATCCATGGCTTC
The DNA here is from genome assembly GCF_008632895.1 of Mastomys coucha. Lineage (NCBI taxonomy): Eukaryota > Metazoa > Chordata > Mammalia > Rodentia > Muridae > Mastomys > Mastomys coucha. The sequence goes on along the minus strand of NW_022196911.1, from coordinate 36,201,629 downwards.
CTGACCTCCTCCCAGCACCACATGGTCATAGTTGGGAGAGAGAGCAGCTGAGTTGACGGGACATTCTGTTCTGAAAGTCTTCTGATGTTCAAGACTTGTGAAGTCAAAGAGCTTAGCTGTGTTGTCCTTGGATGCAGTGACAAACATGGTCACGTCTCTAGACAACTGGATGTCATTGATCGGCTGAGAGTGTTCCTTAACATTCACCAACACCTCTCCAGACATGGCACTATACTGGTTGAGCTCTCTGCTCTCGTGGCCTGCGATGATGCAATCCCGGAGGGGTCCCCAGACAGCACTGGTGATCTTTGAATCATTACACGGGATCTTCATGTAGGGCTCATTGTTGTCGATCTGGCTTGGATCCCACAGATCAAAGAAGCTCACAAAACACTGGTACCCCCATCTACTTCTCTGTGGAAAGCATGATGATGTTGCCCCCAAAGTCAAAGCCACAGGTCCGGACAGCTGAGTTGGTCCTGAGTAGAGCCAACTGCTTCCCTGTTTCACAGTCCCAGAGACGACAGCTGTTGTCAGCTGAGCCAGTAAGGACATATTTGGTGTCCCAGTCAGCATCCACACACCACAAAGCTACAGTGTGGCCCACGTAGAAAAAATATTTTCATCTAAAGTACCTCCTTTAGATGAAAAATAATAACTGATGTACAAAAGAAGATGGTCTTCATAGTTAATAAGAAACATAAAAGCCTCCGATATAGACAGGTAGTCAATTTCTTATAATTTTCATTTTTTCTAAAAAGAAAAAAATCAAGTGTCAAATCCAAGAGTAGTCCTTATCATTTGAAGAAATAACCAAACTAGATAACATATAAGCTAACTTCATAATTCAACAACCACTCAGTAATACTGTAACCAAAGCTACCCAATAAAGGTCTCAAGAGAATCATAGATCCTATGCTTATTACGTTCCAAGCAAGAGAAAAATTACACTGTTTGGACCAACTATTTATATTAATTGCCCCAATACTGACTTCAATGACGTGGCTTTTTCCTGTCCTGTGTTGACCTATTCTGTTCTGACTCCTAGCTTGTTCATGTGACCTCTCCAGTCAGTGAGGTATCAGGCAATGTGTTCCAAGGAGAACACAAGCTTGAGAACACATGTTTAGTTTTGCTTTATGCCTTGTACAACTGAGCTGGTTTACTCCCAGACCCTTGCCACCACCAAGTAAGGATGGCTAAGCCACTCTGGAAACAAATTTTGAGCAGTTCTGGAAAAAGTCATCCTGATCTAAATTGTTATTTGCAAAATTACAAATACATGACCTAACATAGTTCTGGCTATCTACAGCCTGCATTAACATGACCACTGTATCAACCCATAGACTCACTTAAAAAAAATGTCTGCCTTTTAAATACTTTTTCATTTTGTAGTTGTTATAGTTGGCAACAGTTAATAATTGGTACACTTAACTTTATTCTCAAAATCTTTCCAAAATCATATCAATCAACTCTTTTTCTAATTATTCTTAGTAACTTAACACAATAATCTTTCCCTTTTCTCATCCATTTCCAATAGGTTAAATGAAATATTTATAACGCTAATAGTCTCGCTGTAACTACTACCAGTTTAGGTGTGATAGACCAATTAACCAAAATTACTAACTCAACTTTACGGATCAAGATTTTACAATTAAAGCATGTATTTTACCTGGGAATAGTCTTTAGTAATGAAAAGAAACATCCAAGCCCCAAGATGTTCAATTTTACAAACAAAATATCCTTAAGAATTTAGGATAACTCAAAAACAAGAAGCAACCCTTTATTTCAATTTACCAAAGGAGGACCTACTTATGCAATTTCTTATTTGTACATTTTACATTTTGAGTTTCCAGTAGTTGTGTCTTGATAACAAAGAGGATCCATCAATCTCATTATTTCTCATGTTGGAAGCCAAAGGTTACTCTAAAGAAATCATCCATCTCTAATTGACTTTACCAGATTTTCTCAAAGGCAGCATATTAGCATTAGTCTTCTCGTTACATGAAATGAATAAATAATGGTTAATTTTTCAGTATTTTAATAATCTCTTCATATGGAATGGTTGGGAATCACCGTTTTGAGACAGGGGCAAGATGTGATCTGAGACAATGTGAACATGACATCATTGGCTTCCTTTCCTACTGTGTCAAATCCTTGATTCTCCTTTTTATCATTAATCAACTACATTACGAATACCTATAGTGGTGACTAAGGGCAACCTAGTAACCTGCCCTGGGAAAAATCCAGTCTCTCATAAAGTAAGTCACAGATTTGAAAGGAGGGAGGAGACACAGGTAGAAATAAAAGGAGAAGCCAAAAGGGTAGAAATTATGCAGCTACAGTACTCATCTATCAAATTCTCAAAAAAAAAAAAAAGAATTTTACCAGGGCAGTGGTGGTGCACACCTTTAATCCCAGCACTTGGGAGGCAGAGGCAAATGGATTTCTGAGTTCGAGGCCAGCTTGGTCTAGAGAGTGAGTTCTAAGACAGCCAGGGCTACACAGAGAAACCCTGTCTAGGGGTCGGGGGAAGAATTTTACATTGAAAATATGTAAGTTCTACATTTTTAGCTATTAGCTAAAAGGTAAAAATGCATTGTTTCTTGTGGGTTCATAGTATGTGGAACCATAGGAGGATGTAGAATTTAACACAGCCTGAAGTTTGCTAAGCCAAAAAGTCCACTTTCTTTTCTTGCTACTGGTAATAGTCATTACAAGTCTGTTTTCCATGAATCTAAGAGTCTACTACATGTTTTTACAGTTCTTTTTTAAAACACTTATTTATGAGGAAGGCACACACACACACACACACATACACATACACACATGTGCGTGCACGTGCACACACACACACACACACACACACACACACCATGGTGCTTATGGAAGCCAGAGACAACTTTCAGAAGTCAAGTCTCTCCTTGTACCATGAAGGTCCTGAGGATCAAAGATATTTATAAGACATCAACTGCACAAAAACAACTAATTGGAGTCCAAATACCATTCCTTTCTTCCTTCTCCTATGCTGGTATCCTTAGCAGTGGCTAGAAAAATGAGAGCCTCTATTTTTTCAGCCTTCTTCGTAGCAAGAGATAGCCAGAAGATACAATTCCTACAATGACAGAGGAGCAGAAGTAGGTTCAGGGGATTTCCAGGAAATATTTTTTTCTTTCTAATGAAAGAACACATTAAATGACCAAAAATCCTTAGTGTGCAAATGCATACCTCCCTCCATTGTGCACTCATATTTTTGTAGAATGTCACATATATAAATGTGTGTGTGTGTGTGTGTCCCACGTCTTTTCCACTACCTCTCACTTCTAACGTCATATACTCTTTTTGTGAACCACGGAGTTCATTGGTGTTGCCAGTGTGTACATAGTATAGGGATATCAAATAAAACATGGAAAATATATCTCTGTTTTCATAACATAGAATAGGAAAAAATTGAATTTCAGCAACACTAACAGTGATATTATGGACTATTTGATCGATTCCAGTAGCCATCTACCTCCATGTATCTTGTCATGGGAGAGAAAACAATAACAATTCTTATTGTTATCGTTTCTCTTGGTCAAGTGTTTCATTACTTCAATTTCCCTTCCTTTTTCAAGATTTATTTTTCTTTTTTTATGTGTGAACTCACCACATGTACAATGGTACCTGCAAAGGCCAGAGAAAGGTCTCATGTCCTCTGAAGATGGACTTACAAGCAATTGTTAACCATGCAAAATGGGTATTAGGAACCAAACTTGAATTCTCCAGAACTGTAGCAAGCACTCTTAACTGCTGCATCATCTCTCCAACCACTCAATACTTCAATTTCTAATCATTGCTGATAAAAATCCCAACCTCATGCTTTTAATCAAGCTGATAATGTCTCTTTCCCTGTAGCTGATATCAGACATTATATAACTAATAGCATGATTTCTAAATATAAATCTTATCTTGGACTTCAAGTTCATTTAAGTAGATTCTTCTAAGGTCAATTGTTGATTGTACATTAGTCCCAGGTGTAGAAATTGTCTACCATGAACTACTATTTAAGTGTCAAGAAAATCAGGATTTATGCATGCATATCAAATTATTGCTTGTCACTTGGCTACCAGGTAAATATGAAACAACAGAGAGCAAATGTAATACCTACTTATAAAGCCTAAACTTTCAGAAGAATAACTTTCCCAGAAGCAGGGCTTCTATCCATCCTTTTATTTCTAAAGCTCCACTGTCCTCAAGTTGCTCCTAATTTAGAGAATGTTAGACCAACTACAATGGTTCACTGTGAAATTGCATTTTGAAGCAACTGAAGTAAAACTGCCTTCACAGATTTTTGTATCATAGGAAAAAAATAAAAACGTGCTTTGAAGGTAGATAAACAATGCTGAGTCTAAGCACCCAGGGGGATTTTTCATGCTGCCTTTGAAGTTTCCCTTTATATATCACAGGAAAGGTGCAGTAAAGTGTTTGGTATAAGACAATAAAGTATATTAGATGTTCATTAAACTTTTAGTAATTGGTCTTTTTTGTGTGGTGCCTCAAATAATTTTAAGCATGCCTTCATAAACTCAGGGGGAAGAAAGGACCAAATTCTGTTGAGCCTGGCTCATCCTTAAGTGCAAATGACTCTGGTCACAAACAAAATCATTTTTATCAATCTATAATCTTTAAGAATTAGGCAAGAATATTGTTACAGCAGCCATTGATCTTGATGAGATGTCTGACCAGGCTGAGCAAATACAGAGTAAACTCCAAGTTCAACAGGGGCTGAGTAAATAGCAGAGATGCTCAGTATGATGTTTGTTTCACCTGCCTAAAGCCTTAAAAAGGTGTCAATGTGCGGTTTTGTTAGCCTTCATATTATTTGTAAATGTTAGATTAGCCAAGGAGGCTGTGGTCCATTTGACAGTCTTTGCCTCCAAATGTTTGCTACCAGTGAAAAGTGAGCTCATGTATCATCCTTCATATTCACTCCCTCTCAGCTACTTGTTCAATAGGTATCGGAGGTCTTCCTTCAAGGGAGGCATGAGAGATGCAAATGTTAACAAGATAAAGCACTTGCCCCTATCATGAGCAATCAAAAAGCTCTAAAATTGGCTTCTGAGCAAACATGATGGTCAACTCGCCCATTATAGAGGTTGTGGAAAAGAAATATTCTACCGCTCAAGATACTTATGAACAGCAACGGTTTGACCCTCCCCTGCCTTCCAGACAAAAATATCTCTAAGCAAACACCATGCAGGAAGAATGGAAGCAGCAGATGAGGTTATCCAGATTTGACTGAACTAAGATGACGAACACAGGCAGAGTAAACATGGAACTACTGACCTTTTAGGTCCTTGGTGCCTGGTTCTGAATTGCTATACCTTTTGTCCATCAAAGGAGTCTGGTAGGCAGCCTGGAATTTGTCTCATGCTCCTGTAAGGAAAGTAGGCTCATCAAGAACAGGAACTGCAACTAAACCCTGATTAAACTGAGAGCTCCATGCACAACAGTGAACATCTTATGTATAGCTACTGTGTTTCTTCTCTTTGCAAATACTGAGTGACCAGAGAGGAGTGACTAATCTAAGCATTCAAATAAATAAATGTGATGCTACATTGTGGGGCAGTGCCATTTGTTGAAAAAGAAATTTACTATGGCACAAAAAGCAGATTTGACAAAACTCTTTCCAGAAATCTCACATCTTAATCCTTGGACTATAATATAGCTCAAAGTTGTATCTATATGGGGAAGAACCAAGGAAGAAGTAGCATCTTTAACAATAGGGGAGCAGACAATGAGGATAGAATTAGAAAATGATTGGTGAGTTAGTGTAAGTCTTCTATGCACATAAAAAGATCAAACAAACTTGTGTGGCTAGGAGTGAAAAAGATAAAAAAGTTGAAAAGAAACTTAAATTTAAATCAGCTATGGAGCCGTTTTGTACCTGATAAAAACCACCAGAAAAAGAAGTGACATCAAGAACAGTAGCGCATGCTGACAATCCCAGGTTAAAGCAGGCATATTGCAAATCCATAGAGTGAGACCTTGACTCCAAAGTGTGGCAGCAGAAAAATAAAAACAAGTTCATGAAGCTCAATTTGTTTCATGAAATAATATATTTGAACTCACTGTAGATGATAAAATAGAGAGATGATATAACAGGAAAAAGTCCATACTTTGACTTCTTCTAAAAAAAAACTTAAATGTAGAAAAATCATGGAAGCTCCATCCAATGGCTTACTGAGAGCAACATGTGTTCCAGATGAGTGCAGGCCCTGCCCAGTCCTCTTCACTCACCCTTGGTTTTCAGTAGGACTTGGAATGCAAATTTTCTTGTTGTTGCTATTGTTTTTGTTGTAGTTGTTGTTATTTCACTCTGTGCTTAATGTGCTTAATGAGAGAAAGAAGACCATATTTAATAGGAGATAGATGAAGATCCAAGGAAGTTTACAAGCAAGGGAAATCACACATTATTCTGCCCAAACTAGCAGAGTTTTAATAGTTTAAAGTCTGTGAAATCCAGGCAGTTTTAATTTTTAACTATATTTATTTTTGCATATCTGCATATAAGACACATGTGTCGAATTGTATGTGGAGGTCAGAAGACAATGCATGGAAGTCAGTTCTCTCTTTACAACATCCTAACTCTGGAGATAAAGCTCAGGGAGTCATCTCAGTAACAAGGACACTTACCTGCTTTGGCATTTTGCTTAGCCCAGCCAAGAAAGGTTTAATAACAAATAAATAAGCCCCCGAAACTTAGGTTTCCCATTATCCAACTTTTTTTATCTTTTGTAAAGAGAATTTTAATGTCATGTAGCCCACATTCAGAAAGCTGTTGACTATACCTTTGACTCAGATCAGTACTGCTAAGTAATTTAAATAAATCACTAAACTAAAAACAACTTGCCTATAATGTGCATGAAACACCTAGCTTTGCTCTAATGGATTAAATATAATTTTATCCTGAATTTGTGCTGTTTTCATTCACTTCCACTTGTGTTTTGCTGTGGTTTATGCCTTCACCTCATGGAAATTAACTTTGTCCTCAAGTCTGACAAAAACTGAGTTTAATAACATGACATGCATCATTACAATCCACTAAATTAAAACCAAATTAATACTTTATCCTCAAGGAACTCTTACTTTAATCCAGAAGCTCTCATTGCAAGGGATTTATTTAAGGGCCCTGAAGTTAGATTGGTTTAATTTAACTGTTCTTTATTAAGTTTACTGGACAACACTGCTTTTGAGATTCTCCAGTATGCATATCTAGGATGCAAAAGGATATGATGTTGTTGATGGAATTGACGTTTTAAGATCCTTTAAAGCAAAACATTGGTAACTGGAAACTGTGAGCAGATAGATCTCACACAGTCATGATGAATGACCCCAAAGGACCTGAAAATGATTGACAAGGGGAAAGGAAATTTATGTTAATTGAGTACCTTCTGCATTTCAGATGGCATTTAACCCCTTCCACATTTATAAAGCCTTTTAATAAACATATGAAATGCTGGCCCTTAATTTAATAGAGATCTACAAACATTCAAAATCACACTATAAATGTGACCTGACTTTGAACCCAAGACTTCTCCACTTCCAAAGGTATGCTTTGTTGAAGAGAGAGAGAGAGCAGACCATGAGTTTTTCAAGCAGATCTAGGACGAGTGATACAAACCTGTCACCCAGCACATAGGAGACTGAGAAAGGAGGATGACTGTAAAGCCAGACTGAACATCATAAAGAGCCCATGATTAAAAAAAAGAAAAGTTTTAAAGAAAAAAGCTTACATGGCACTATTTAATCCTGCTGAACGGCTGCTGTTAATCTCAACTGTAAAACCTAAAATTAGATGTGCACTCTTGGGAGGGAAAGCTCACTATGAGATCCCACTATAAAGTTCTCTAAGAGTCATGTATATTATCTGCAGAGAGCAGTACTGCATGTGTAGACCATTTCAGGAAGCCTGAACTATTCCTATCATTCAACATTTATAGCCATTTTCAAATATCACAAATGTTCTGGTACATGCACACAGAGTCTCACCATGGCATAGATAAATATGACTGATCCTGTGGCGAGAAAGGCAATGAATAGCCTCAAAAGTTACTTATCTATACCAGCACTCTAAGGCAGTTTGTATACAAGTGGTCATTGTTAATCTTTTAAAAAGAAATCTTTTAGCCAGAATACACATGAGGGGACTCATGGCTCCAGCAGCATGTGTATAGCAGAGGATGGCCAAGTCAGTCATCAATGGGAGGAGAGGACCTTGGCCTTGTGAAGGTTCTATGCCCCAGTGTAGGGGAATGCCAGGGTCAGTAAGTAATGGGGGGGATGGTAAGAAAGGGGGAGTGAGGGAACAAGGGATTGTTTTAGTTTTGGGGTTTTTTGTTTTGTTTTGTTTTTTTAATTTTTTTTGGAGGGGAAGCTGGGAAAGGAGATATTGTAAATAAAGAAAACATCTAATAAAAAAATGTTGTCCTTCAAAAAAAAAAAAAAGAAAGAAAGAAAGAAAAGACAAAGAAAAAAGAAATCCTTTAACCAAAGAACAAACCTGGTTGCTTCAATATTTCATCAGGTTTGAGGAAATGCTGCGAGGAACCCTACTAAATCTTCAATACAAGATTCAATAAGGCTGAAATAGATTAAAGGAGCAGCCAAACGAGATGGACATGGTGGCAGCACGAAGCAGCAAGAGGACAGGCTACAGCACATGCAGAGGCAACTGCACAGAGAGGCCAGGGGAGCAGCTACTGGGCAGGACTCTACATATCCCTCTAACAGGGGACAAGGTCTTATCACAAAATAAAATAAAATAAAATAAAAGTGAGATTTAAAAGAGTTGTTTCTCCCTAATGGCTTCACATCACCTGTGGCTTCATATGGTTACAAACCTCTCTTCAAATTTTACTTTCTACCCACTAGGAGAGAAAAAGTAAAGAAAGAATGAATGAGTAGAATGAAGGAAGGAAGGGGAAAAGTCAGAAAGTAATATCCTCAACAAAATGAGCTATGAGTAATATCATTTATCAGAATTTTAAATGGAAACATTATTTTACATGATGGCAGTAGCCCAGAAGAAGCACATTTATAGAGTCCCAATGTCTATTCTCTATACAGATTTCACAATTTTTCCTGATTACAATGGACTGTGCAGGAAGCACACGCCTCCTAACTCCTTGAGGGAATGTTACAATTAATTTTATATAGCCTACTGTTCTTTCTCTTAAATAATAACTCATTGCCTTTATGAAGCTGATTACATATTTCACTAAATTTTCTATTTTATTATTTTATCTATCATTGTCTCATGAGGAGGAGCTAGATAGCATTATCCCAATTTTATAGATAAAGGCATAAAAAGAATTGTTTCCTCAAACCACACAGCTATTCAGAAAGATGAGAACTTGAATTTTCTGATACAAGGCAGGCAATCTAAATTTTTCCATTTATTTGTCTTCAGAAAAGAAAAAAAGAAACAGCCATTTTCAGGTGACCTTGTAAGTCGACTCTCCCTAAATAATGGGTTAAATGCCATGGGATACAAGAATAAATTGTCCAGGGGGACAACATATCATTTAGCCTGGGTATCATTCAAAAGAACAGTATAGCAAATTACTAAAGGAGCCAACATAACAGTTGTGGAACTTCATTTCTATCTTCTTTAGGTTCAATTTTAGTTTGTAAAATGATATATTGAATGCCATAGGACAAAATAAAGGCCATGACTACAGACTGAATTCATATTGATAATTTTCACCCATAGCATGATGATATTTAGAGTAAAAGTCTTTGTTATTAACCACTGCTACATTAGATGAGGGAAGGGCTGTCATGATGTAATTAATGTATTTAAAAAGAGAGGCAGGGAGACGCCATGTACAGGAAAGAAAGCCATATGAGGACATGATCATGAAGATAAAGCTCTCAAGGAACTTGACCATATTAGTAGCCTGATCTCAGCTTCCAGATACCAGAACTATGAGAAATTAACATCTGCTGTGCCCCAGTGTAGGGGAATGCCAGGGCCAATAAGTGGGAGAGGGTGGGGTGGCAGGCATGGGGAGGGGGGAGGCAACAGAGGTTTGTTTTGTTGTTTTTGTTTGTTTCTTTGTTTTTTGGAGGGGAAACTGGGAAAGGAGAAATTTACATGTAAATAAAGAAAAATCTAATTTAAAAAAAGAGAAATTAACATCTGTTCTATAACCCAGCAAATCTACAATATTCTTTATATACACTGAACAGATGGAGAGAATCATGGAACTGCACAGGTGTTACATGTGGTCCCAATACGCTCAGCTTAGCAACAATTCCTTGCTCAAGTTGCATCTGATGTAATTTGAAAACTGTGGATTTGAAGCTCAAATAATAAACCATCCTTACTGTCTTCAAAAGAATACTCTACTGAAAATCCAGCTCCTAAAATTCCACCTTTATGTAATGTATTAAAATAAGGTTAAAATATGCCGAGATATATCAGTTGAAAACTCTGCAAGTGGTATCCATTTAGTCCATTCAATAACAGTATATATTGGTATTTCATATGACAGTCACTCTTTGTCTTAGGGTTTCCATTGCTATGAAGAGACACCATGACCAAGGCAACTCTTATAAGGGACAACATTTAATTGGGGCTGGTTTATAGGTTCAGAGACTCTGTCCATTATCTTCATGGCAGGAAGCGTGGCAGTGCCCACACAGACATGGTGCTGGAGAAAGAGCCAAGCATTCTACATCTTGATCCAAAGGCAGTAATGAAAAGACTGTCTTCCAGGCAGCTAGGAGAGGGGTCTCAAAGCCCACATCCATGGTGAAATATTTTCTCCAATAAGGCCACACCTACTCCAACAAGGCCATGCCTCCTAATAGTTTCACTGTTTTCCAAACCTGCCAGTAGATGCATGAAGTATGCCTACACTTATGATTTAATTCCAGGTATGTCCAACTGAGCACATTCCATATCCTGTGGCCACAGTGTTCATGGCTCGAGATGCATCAGCAGAACTAGAAGGAATTTCTTCCTTGTTTTTTCTAATTTCACAGATGGACTAGCTCTACCAGAGATCTTAGTAACCTCAGTGTCCAACTGTTTGTTTACTTGTTACAATCAACCTTTACATTCAAAGGAAATGCTTTTCAGCTTCTATCTTGGATAGCCAAATTGTCTGCAACACTGTTATTGTCCTTCATGAGCACTACTTATTCAAATAAAAAGGTTCGTTTCTTGACACCAGTCACTACTATCACGCAATTGACTTGATAACTGAACCAACTGTCAAGTGACTGATCACTAAGTAATATATAGTATAGACTTACTGGGTAAAGTGAGGATTCACGTATTAGATAGGATGGAGTATAAGGAGAAGAGAATTTGTCCAACTGCTCAGAATGACAGGTGAGGTAAAACTTAAGTAGATTTTAGAAATTTGCTATTTAATTTATCAGAAACATTTGCCAACTGATTACATAAAGCAGAAAAAGCAATATCACCAAGGAGTTATGACTACTGTGCACTCCAAAACAAAGGCAAAACACAGAAAAGGGAGTTGGGTCATTTTAGAGATATGCTGAGAAATAATACCTTAACTATACACAATATAAAACTGGAGATGGTATTTGTCTCAAAGAAAAAATAGTTATCAGAAGAATGGTCATTATCAGAAGACTATCAAGTTCTAAACAAGAGAAAATATTATATACCACCATATAGTGTTAAGATATATACATATAAAACTCTCCTTGGCATTCTGATAAGAAGGCAGTCAAGAAAGAAACCTGAGTTTGATCCTTGAAATCCACATTTCCAAATCAAACACACACATACATACACATATACATACACATACACATACACACTGTCTAGCACACATTTTCTTTGGCTAATATATCATCCACTTTTGTTCAAGATGAAGAATACATACATTTGTCAAAGAGGAACCATTTGATTTGAAACCAGAAAGCCTACTCAGTATAGTTCAGATAAGATGTGGTTTTATTTCATTTTCAACTAATCTCACTATAAAAATAATAGGTAGGCCACCACATAAAAAACAAATGATCCTACTCTATGGCTGTGGGTTAATTAGATCAAGGGCTCCAGAAAAAGAAATTAAATAGATTTTGTATTACATATTTTGATGTGTTCTTTTACTCCCATAATTTATTCCATGGTTTTTAACATAACCATGTAGGCCAGGGATTTATGTCTGGTCCCTAGAAAAGTCATCTGAAGTTGAAGCAGGAGATGAAGATTAGAATATGAGAATAACATAGCTCAAAGCACTTCTTAGTCTTGTGTTGAGAAACAAAGCAATACACTGAAGGTAGTTGTGGGAAAGTGAGAAAATTAATGCATGTATTTAGGCAAGATTTTACTGTGTATCCTTAACTGGCTTCATACTCCTATACTACCTCTACACCTAAGTCCTGAGCATATGAACATGTATCCACCTTAAATGTAGTGTCATACAAAATTTAATTAGGTCTTTTGTTCCAACTATTAAGGCAATAAAACAAATAGAAATAAATAGGCAAGACTCCAATGATTAGAAACCCATATGATTTTTTTAAGCCCAAATCAAATTCTTCTTTAAAGAAAGTTATGCAGAATGTGACAGCCTTTGTATCAAAATAAGAATTATATTCATTTCCATGCAAGGTTACTAAAAATGCTTTATCTTAAGAATTAAGTATGTATATATTATACTCTGTTGAATTAGAAATTTTTGGAATTATAAAAGCAATCAACTTTTGACTCCAAGCAAATTAATGAATGTCTAAAGTGAAGGAATATTCATATTTACTCATCTATGTAATTCATATCAAAGGTAACACAAAACAAAGAAAGAATGCCTATTTAAATAAGTACAAAATTTTAAAAGAAGAAATACAAATACTTTGCAGCTTCAGCTTCTGTAGATATTTAATAACCAAGTAGGGTTTTTGCTGTTTTAGCTATCTTGATCTTTGGGTCTAAATCTACTGATAATAAAGAAATGGAAACAAACACATTCTTCTATTAAATTTCAGTAAATTGCATCAAGTACACAGAGATGTGTGATTCTGCTGTGTTTCTTCACAGTGTTACATTTAAAATTCACCAACTACCAAGAAAAATAAAACCCTATTTACAATAGAACCTTCTAGAAGAGGGATGTGCAAACAAATCTGATTCATTTATACAGTAACATTCAAAACATCACTTATTAGAAAAATCTCCACGGGATTTCCTGTTTGTTGCTATAAATCTATATGTATAGAAACACAATATTTATAAAAATATAACAAAGGAAGATTTGTATTTTTATGTGGGGCAGTTAGATATCAGAAAGCTGCAATGGCATAGTATTACATTTAATTTTTATTCCTTTTTAATTAATGGAATTTGTTCTTTGTCAACTCATACATGTATCCATTAAATACTCATTATTCGCCTATTCCATCCTCTATTAACTCTCTCTCATCACTGTCTACCCAATCTACTACCCCACAAATATTTCTCAACTTCCTGTCTATGTCTGTTTTGTTGTGTAACTCACTGAGTTTAACCAAGACTCTTATATTCCCACTGGTTTTAGAATCATTCATCAGATCCTGGTGGATATACAACTAAAGACAATAGCTTCCTCTTCCCAGAATCCATCAATATCCAACAGTTTAGGAATACAGTATAGGTCCCTTTATACACTTTTCTGCCCCCAGTATTTACACTTTCTGCTTTCTGTGTTCTATTTCCTTTCTCTTAAAGTACCTCCTCTACTAATATCCTCTTCCCAGATTACTGTCTCCTTGGGTACCCTAGGTTAAACAAGCAAAACTAAGAGTCAAAGCCAGGATCCATGTATGAGAAAGAATAAACTACCTGATTATCCTGTCCTAATTTTGGTATCTTGTGGTCATCAGTGTGGGTCATAACACATCTATTACTAAAATGTCTCTAGTACAGGGGGACAAGGAAGGAAAATGTTGAAGGAACCTCCTTGTCTTTGGTTCTTTGGTCTTTTTATGGTTGTCTGCCCAAAGTGCCCTCTTCCAGACCACTCCTCAGCATCTACTTTTCTAGTAAAGCAACTGTGTAAGGTAGTCAAGGTAAAAAGAGGTTTAAGGTCCAGCAGACCAGGTTAAATGCCTTTTCACCCATTCGTCATTGTAAGATTTATGGTGATGCATTTAAGTCCTCAAAAAGTTTTCTCATCTTCAGTATGCATATCACCTCACAGGGCATAGTACAGGTTAACTGACATAACATATATAGTCAAGACCTTACTTGACATAAAATAGAAACTCAGCAATGGCAATCTCTGTTGAGAAAAAAATTATTATTTTGAAGAACCCACAATTTTTGTGTATTATATACTATATATTAACTTTTATAAAATATCCAGGAATTATTTTCCATGTCTGTGATAACTACTCTCAAAAATGGCTGATATCCCTGAGAATGGTGTCTTTACTTTATATCTTCATATAAATTTTAATCTTTGAACATATTAGGTGCTAAACAACTTCTTGTAAATGGAAATGAACAAAATAATTGGCTCCAAATCAATAATCCTTTCTAGGATACAAAGCAGCATTGCTCTTTATACTGCCTTATATGTTTGAAGTGTGTAAAACAGATTGCCCTCTGAAATCTTCCACAAATCCAGATAAAAGAGGCAGCTGTTCAGAGTGAAAAGGCTCTGCAATGGCTTTTTAGCTAGTCGAAGACTTTAAACTCTTCAAGGAACTGAGTTAATGCCTACCACTACCGGGCAGCTACTGCCTTTTAGTTCTGAGAGCAATCAGCATAGAAGAAATAGGCTGCAATGTTCTTTGAGAAACTGCATCAGAACTTTTAGTTCTGAGCTCCAACCTCCGCCACATCAATTTACATTATGAAGGTTATCTTCAAAGCCAGAATGGTGAGGTACAGAACGATTTAAAGTAACACATTTTAGACGTTACTCTTTCTAAAATGTCTTGTATTTTAAAGTTACCTTTACCTTAAAAATGACTGATTGTAGAAAGTGGGGAAATATTAACATTTTTTTCTGTGAAAAATTATTCTATTGTAGAATATCTACAATACCTTAAATACCTTAAACTGGTTTTTAAAAGTTATGTTCATTGGGATTACATAGACTGCAGTAGACTTGAGAAGCCTGAAAGGAAGCACTTCTCTGGAATTTTGACTCAACTCCAATACACCATCAACACAAGCAACAGAGGCAAGGCAGGAGCTCTGAGCACCTCCCACTTGTTTAGGAAAACACCTCAGGGGCTTACCTGGCCTAGATAAAATTCTGCAAACCCTGATATAGGTACTAAATTACAATGTTGGGATAGACTGAGTCAGATGGTCTGATGCCTGCTTGAAGAATAAATAAGAGATTTTCATTCTGATCTAGGAGCAGGAAGGTACATGATGAGTTTTCAACAAGAGGAAATAAATGGAATAGCACAAAGTGGGAAAAAATGGAAGGTCTCCTGCTATGAGTATAAGAGCTCTCTGGTCAGCCACTGTAGTGCATTCTGAGATGCATATCTGGAGTGTTTCCCTTTATGGATATGTCTTTTGGTGAGAATGGATTCCAACGTTCTCCAACTGATAACCTTAGGCTTCCATTTCAGTTCTCCCACTCCCCATTTTATTCTCTGCAGCTTAAAAACTTCACCCAGGTTATATGACTTTAATTTATGTATATATCTTGATAATCCCACCTGCCTTCTTTCAGTGTGGCTATGTAAGCCAACTACCAGGATGGCCTCTAATTCTGCAGTCTGCCATCTGCTCCATTTCTGTTTTCCTCCAGGTGAGCAATAGCAATTGCTACAACCCACTGCTTCCCCTGACAAAGTTGTAATCTAAATTAGCACCCAGTCTTGTCCAGACAACGCTTCTCTGTCACGCCATGTGCTCATCCTTGGTCCTCTTTGTCCTCCTAGCAGCTAGCCCCTAAACCAGCAGGTTTCGGGATTTCTTTTACTTTCAGAGAACTGTAATTAATGTCACTCTTCTTTGTAAACCCTTGACAGCAAGCTACCGTTTTCCTTCAAATTTCATCTTAAGACAGCCTGAAGGCCCTATATGTTCTAGATACTACTAATTACCATCTTCCTTTTCCATTAAATTCTGAATTCACCAGGTCCTAGCTGAGTGCCGAGCCTTCACAAATACACATTTTCTGTCCCAATTCCCAAGCCCACTGACAAAGCAATTGCTATGCATCCTGCAAGAGCACTCACTCTGGGAAGCTGTGTCCATGGTTTAGAGCAGGTGAACTGTCCCCTACCTGTTCAGTCTTCTTCCACATAGTAAATGGTTTTGTTGTTGCTGTTGTTGTTGTTTGCAAATGATCTATATCTCCTTAATTAAAATGCAAACTTAGACTAGGGGGTTAATGTAATTTAACTCTAAATATTAGCACTATATTTTAGTTCTCATAATGATAGCACTCAGGAAAGGAATTTACCAAGGCAAGATTGTAGGTTCTAGGCCAGGATAGTGCATATAATGAGATTCAATCCTCAAAAATAACAAAAACTGTAGAGGATTTTTAATCCAGCTAGATGTCTGCTCTTGTGAGAGATCACATCTCTGTCTAGGTCTGTGTGATCCAGGTAATATGCATAGATGCCTTTAATCCCTCAAGACAGAGGCCAGCAAATCTCTGAGTTAAAGACCAGTCTGGCATAGAGTATGTTTCAGGTAAAGAAAATATTAGGTCCAGGCATGGTGTTATATGCCTTTAATCCCAGAACTTAGGCATGCAGATATCTGAGTTTAGTCAGTCAGTTGAGTTCAAATCAGTCAGTTAGGTGAGTTCAGATTTTAAAAGTTGGGAGTCAGTGTGGTTGAGTGAAGACAATGTAATCGACTTCAGTTCAATCTGTTGAATGAGTTGAGTAAAGTGGAGTTGTGTTAGGGAAGTTCAGTGCAGGTCAGCAGAAGCAGTTGAAGGCAGAGAATAAGAAGGAGCTAGAAGACTAGAACAAATTGCTAGAGTTAATTTAGGCCATGTAGGGCAATATAGGGAGAAGCTGAGAGAAGCTAGTTTGGATCAGTCAACTTGGAGAGAAGCATGAGTCAGAAGAGCTGAATTGAACAAACCAGCCAGAATTCATAAAGAGCTAGAAAGGTTGAGCTTATTCATCAGTAAGTTTCAAAGATTACAATTATTACATCCATCAAATAAAATTTGCTTCTACAATAAATACATTGTAAAAAACAGAATCTGAGCCTAAGTGGAAATGAGGTGTATCTCCAGTGTTGTCTACTGACTGCTTAGCATATCGTCTCATACCTGTCAACAAAATGGAATGTGTTTTTTGACAACTCGCTAGTTAATAAGGCAAGTCCATTAAGAGTCATCAAAATCAACTAAAAACAGCAACTTTCAAGTGAGGGATCTCCAGAGAACCAAAATGTGCAGCCTAGGTGTATTTTTATTTGACATGTCATGGGACAACACCTCATATGACTACTTTTCTGAAGTACTATACTTTGTGGGGGGAGGTCAGGAACTCAGGAGAATACCAGTAGAAGTGAACATGGAAAATGTGCATATATTCTGCCTCTATAGATACCAATAGTCCATATGTATACCTCACAACTCTAAGAAAAGGCTATAGGACTTCATCAGATAATTGGGGAGTGCTAGAGATAAATAAAATAGATATTATAAAGAAAAATAAAATCATTTTTATATATTCATTGTGACTTTTCTTAAAATCTAAGGAAAAGGATCTTAAAGTTTTATCTGGTTACAGAGGCTTTCTTAAGTTTAAAAAATAAAATTCAAAATCTCTAGCTTTGGTATTCCATATTCTGTTCTCAACATCCTCAAAGCTTGAAAGCCTTCAACAGCCTTTCAAAGCACTATCCATTGCCTGTTCTACTAAAGCCATGCCATGATGCACAATCAAATGCAATAATACATTTTCTCATTTGATTATTCATTTTGGAGAAAATACACAGGTGGTTATGAGAAAACACTGTGCAGCAAAAAAAAAAAAAAGTTTTTCTGTTTCAAAGCTAGTTGATCTCAAAGACTGTGAATGAAGTTGGCTCCTTCACTAGTCAGCTCTCCAAACATGCTACATTTTGTGTATGTGTTCACACTGCATGCTATGTGCTGTGCACATTGCAAATCACACCAACAGGTGAAGATATGTCCCCTCATACTTCAAACATACCATATAAGCCTACACATCCCAAAGGGAAAAGAGTATTTACTTAAGTAGAAATCAATCTACAATGGTTTTATCTTCCCACAAGGTGTATATCACTTTACATTTTAGTACAAGGCTACTTGAGTTTTTTACATGTATTCATTTTACCCTTTTAGGTTGCTGTCTTTATTGTTCCCATTTACAAGAGTCAAGGGCATTTGCTTAATCTATTAGCCCAAGGTATAGAATGGCCTTAAAAAGTCTTCAAATTGGGGGCTGAAGAGATGGCCCAGTGTATAGGACTACTTGCTGCTCTTACACAGGACCAGGTTTCAATCCCCAGCACCCACATTGGTGAGTGAGTTACCACCTGTAGTAACTCCAGTTCTAGGGAATCTGATATCCAGCTCTAGCCTCTGAAGCACCTACATACACATGCCACACATACAGACAAACAAGAACAATTTGTTTACATCTTTGAAGTTGTGTTTTGATGTGTGTGTGTATGTGTGTGTGTGTTTGATTTTCCTTCTTCTTTTGCCCAAATTTCTACTCAGTAAAGGCTGAGGAGAAGGGTTTTTTTCTTCTATTATATGAATATATACTATGCAGGTATATATACATAAAGTATACTTATATAAGCAAATATGACATACCATAAAATGAAGTATACTCTGTGAGAAGACAATTCTTTTCCAAATGGAATGCTGTGAGATGGATTTTTAAAATAGGATCATTATGCAGTCACTGGGTTATTGAGAGGGACCTTCACCCCCAACTACATTAGTCAGCAATTCAATTTTCTCAGTATCTCTATGAAGTGATAATAGCTGAAAATTGCCCTGACATATGCTAACATCTTCTTTTTAAAAGCAACAGTTACACAACATGCTTTCTCTCAATTTGAATAAAAAATATTCTCTGGGAGTTTTTTCCCATTTTCAAAATCAACTTTGGAATTAAATGTTTAAAAGTGCTATGCACAGGAGCATGCAGGAGTCAGTCTTGTTTACATATGCAAAAGTGACTCTTACACAATTTTTACTTTCCTCCACCCTGCCGTTTGTGGAATAATCAGAGATGATGTCTTAGTTGTTCACATTTACATTGCAGAACTCTTGAAATCTTACACTTCATCTGCAGCAGCATTGTATTTTTCAAAGACCATCTGCACTTCCTGAAAGCATCAGACCTTTGTGAATATGGAGCAGATTGGGCAACACTAAGCCCAGCTCCAACTCAGAGAAGTAGCAGCTCCAGGAAACTCTTCTGAATGCTCTCAGTAATCATCCTGAGTTCCTGTTTGTTTACTCCTACACTTCATCTTTGTACATTCAGAATTATGTGCCTGCCTCAAAAGCTCCCCTAAATTTCTTCTGTTATCCATGTTCCACACCTGTGACTCCAAAGCCTTTTTGACTATCTCCTCTGAGCACACAATTCAAACTGAGTGAACTCTCTTTTAAATACCTTGTCATTCTTAATGGTTTAGATATAAAATGTCTGTGGTGGTTTGAATATGCTTGTCCCATAGGAAGTGGTAGTGTTACAAGCTGTGGCCTTGTTGGAGGAAATCTATCACTGTTGGAGTGGGTTTTGAAGGTCTCCTCCTAAGCTCAGGCTCTATCAGTTGTGGAAGAGAGCTTCCACCAAGCTGACTGAGGATGCCAGTCTCTTCGGGTTGCCTTCAAATCAATATGCAGAACTCTCAGCTCCTTCTCCAGCATCATGTCTGCCTGGATGCTGCCATGCTACCTACCATGAGGATAATGGACAGGACCTCTGAAACTATAATATAGCCCCAACTAAATGTTTGCCTTCATAAGAGTTTCCCTGGTCATTGTGTCTCTTCACAGCATTGGAAACCCAAACTAAGAGAGTATCCCTTGTACTGGTTAGTTTTTGTTTGTTGTTTTGTTTTGGGCACCTTAAAACTAGCAAAGGTCATCTAGAAAGAGAAAACCTCAACTGAGAAAATGGCTTTATCAGACTGGCCAATAGATAAGTATGTGTGGCAATTTCTTGATTGGTGATTAGTGTAGGGGGACCCAGACCAGACAAATAAAGATAAACTAATCTTTCATACACATAACATAATATTCAATCCCAAAATTATGATAATGTGGTACATTGAACTTTTAGACTTTTAGTGTACTTTTAATAAAGTACACTAGTGAAGTGTGGGTGTTCCCTCAAAAAAGAAAAAGAAAACTTTTTAAAATAAACTCTGAATCTGAACTAGCTAGATGGATCAGTACATGAACACACACACTAACAAGTTTAGTAACTTAAATCTGATCTCGAGGAACCTGCCTTAGTTTGGGTTTCATTGGTGTGAAGAAACACCATGACCAAAGCAACTCTTATAACAGACAATATTTAATTGGGGCTGGCTTGCTTACAGGTTCAGAGGTTCAGCCCATTATTATCACAGAAGGACAATAGCAGCACCCAGGCAGACATGGAATAGGGGAAAGAGTTGAGATCCAACTTGATTCAACTGCAGCCAGGTGAGACTATCTTCCAGGCAGTTAGAAGGAGGGTCTCAGAGCCCACCCCACGGTGATACACTTCCTCCAACAAGGTCATACCTACTAGTCATGCCACTCCCCAGACCAAGCATATTCAAAACACCACATCCTACTTTCTGGCCCCCATAGTCTTGCTCAAACAAATGAGTCTATGGGGACCATACCTACCCATGGTATAATGCAAAATATATTTAGGCCAACTTCAATAGTCCCCACAGTCTATAACAGTCTCAAGAACATTAAAAGTCCAATGTTCAAAGTCCCCTCTGAGATTTATGCAATCTTTTAATTGCAATCACCTATAAATCAAAATACAGTTCACATACATCCAGCATTACAGGATATACATTACCATTCCAAAATGTCACAGCGAGGAATGGATCAAAGCAAGAACAAAATATAGCTGGTCAAACTCCAAACTCGGCACCTCATCTGACTTCAAAGCACTCTTCAGATCTACAACTCCATTCATATTTGTTGACTGCAATAACTTCTTTCACTTGTTCTGGTTCTACTCCCTGTTAGCAGCTTTCCTACGCAGGTATCCCATGGCCCTGACATCTCTACCATCTTGGGGTATCCGTGGCAACTTCAATTTTATAACTTCTTATTCTAATGTCTGTGGTCCACTTATGATCTTTTGCATCCCTCCAAAGATACTGAGTCACTTCTCCAGCTCTGACCTCCACATTCCACTGCTGCTGCTATTCTTTGTGATCATCCCACACTACTGGCATCTCCAATTCACTGGAGTCTTCCACTACAACTAGGTTTCACCAATAGCCTCTCATAGGCCCCCTTTGTGTTGCCAGAGCTCAACTTCTTTTCATGACCCTTTCAGTCCTCTGTCATCAACTCCAACTGAGGCTGTATCTTCACCAACGGCCTTTACTGCCCTCTCACAGTGCTAAGCCTCAGATGCTCTCCATGACCCCTTCATGACTTCAAAACCAGTACCACCTGGTGATTATTACCAAGTACAACTGCAGCACCAGTTATAATGTTGGCTATCTCTGGAACAACTTCCTTGTGCTCTCAGAAAACAATTCCTAGAAGATTTCTCTTCAGTGATGCTGATATATATATATACATATATATATATATATGTATATATATATATATATATCCTGTAGGAGGACCAGCAGTGTCAATTAATCTGGACCTCTGAGATCTCTCAAATACTGGACCACCAAACAGACATCATAAACCAGCTGATATGAGGCCACCAACACACATACAGTAGAGGACTTCCAGGTCTGCATTCATTCAGAGATGATGCACCTAACCCTCAAGAAACTGGAAGCCCAGGGAGTTTAGAGGTCAGGTGGGGTGGAGGGGTGGGGCATCCATGCGGAAACAGTGGATATAGTTATAACTATATAACTATATATATATAGTTACATAACTATATATATAAAACTATATAACTATATATATAGTTATAGAGTTATATATAATATATATTATATATATTATATTTTTATTAAATTTAGTTACATTTTACACTTCGTATTCCATTTCCCACCACCCCTCCGATTGTTCCACATCCCACACCTCCTCCCCATCCCCACTGTCCATTCTTCTGTCTTGGGACGTCTAGCTTGATCATCACTAATTTCTTACTTAGCTCCAACAAGCATCAGTTGTCCCAATAGTCCCTTTTATTCTTGATTCTAAAGCCAGAGCCACATGGCTGAAGTTGCCCAAGTTTTGATGTTTGCTGGGGCTGAAACATGGCCCCCTTGATCCATTGTAAACTTCATTGACTAAGCTTGGTTATTATTTCTTTTCACTACTCCCTCAAAACAGGCTCTATAAAAGCAGGAATGTTTAAGCTAATACATTACTGTGTAGTTGTTAAAGCTTCCTGTTTGAAGCAAGAAATGTTTGAGAATATGGGAAGGATATCTATGAAATTCAGAAAAAAATGTTGCACTTGTACTTCTAAGGATTCCTGACTTGACAACAGATAATTTTTCTAAAACTCAACAGAGATCTCTCCTTCTTCCAATTGAATCCATCCTGTATGGAAGACAGAAGTGATATCATGATCATGAAGGTGGTTTACACGTGGGTGAAACTACACTTTGCACTCTGAGTGTGCTGACCGCAGCAATTGTCCCAAATATAGAAAGTTCAACTGCATACTTTGTGGTAGTGTAGACACTATGTTCACACTCCACTGTTTACAAAAGGTAATGAGAACTTTACTGGTAAGGTATTTGACTGTAAGTACTCTGTCCTAATGAAAAGATCACCGCCTTCACCTCTGGAGTGGTGAAGTTATTCTGTGAGTAAGAGATTGAATAGAGAAAAAAAGACCAAAACAGAGACAGAAAGACAGAGAGACAAAGAGACAGAGACAGAGAGATATTTACAATCTACTTCATGTATCACTGTATGTTCCAACACCTAGAATAAAACCAAATACAAGTATATAATTAATATGTTGTATGTGTTGAGAATAATTGTCATATTTCCATATCATCTTTACTATTATTTAGGGGCAATATTTATTTAAATGAAATGGTTTAACTCAAATGGTGTAATTTTCAGGGTTCTCCAGGAACATAAATGATATATATATATATATATATATATATATATGTATATATACATATATATATATATATCATTATTTGCCATCTATAGCTGACTCAGAACATTTTAATCTACATTATTCTAGATGGTGAGGTTACTCCCAAGTCTCAGAATCTAGCACTGGATGAGGACTATTAAAATCCTGGCCTAGAGCCGGTCTCTCAGTTCTCAAGTTAACCACTTTTCTCATCTAACATATATATACACAGGCATATAAATATATAAAATATAAATATACACATATATATGGGTATATTTATATAATTATTTATACAGATTATATATGTATATATAATACATATATGAATTTGCTTTACCATGAAATGTATATGTATATGTGTTTACTTATATAATCACACAGACACACACACACATACATATATACATATATATGTATATACATATATATATATATGAACTCATACTATATCCTTTTTTAGTAGATATTTTCTTTATTTACATTTCAAATGTTCTCCCCTTTCCTGGTTTCCCCTCTGAAATACCCCCTCTTCCCTTGTCCCTCCCCCTGCTTACTAATCCACCCTCTCCTGCTTCCTGGCCCTGGCATTCCCCTACACTGGGGCATAGAGTCTTCACAAGACCAAGGGCCTCTCCTCCCATTGATGACTAACTAGGCTATCCTCTGCTACATCAGCCCCACCATGTGTACTCTTTGGTTGGTGGTTTAGTCCCTGGGAGCTCTAGGGGTACTGGTTACTTTGCATTGTTGTTTCTCCTATGGGGCTGAAAACCCCTTCAACTCCTTGGGTCCTTTCCCTAGATCCTTCATTGGAGACACTCTGCTCTATCCAATGGATGGCTGTGAGCATCCACTTCAGTATTTGTCAGGCACTGGCAGATCCTCTCAAGAGAGAGCTATATCAGGCTCCTGTCAGTAAGCATTTGTTGGCATCCACAATAGGGTCTGGGTTTGGTGATTGTTTATGGGATGGATCCCCAGGTGGGGAAGTCTCTGGATTGTCATTCCTTTAGTCTCTGCTCCACACTTTGTCTCTGTAACTCCTTCCATGGGTATTTTGTTCCCCCTTCTAAGAAGGATTGAAGTATCCACACTTTGGTCTTCCTTCTTCTTGAGTTTCTTGTGGTTTGTGGATTGTATCTTGTTCCAAGCTTCTGGGCTAATATCTACTTATCAGTGAGTGCATACGATGTTGGTTCTTTTGTGATTGGGTTACCTCACTCAGCATGATATTCTCGAGATCCATCCATTTCCCTAAGAATTTCATAAATTCATTGTTTTTAATAGCTGAGTAGTTCTCCATTGTATAAATGTACCACATTTTCTGTATCCATTCCTCTGTTGAGGGACATCTGAGTTCTTTCCAGCTTCTGGCTATTATAAATAAAGCTGCTATGAACATAGTGAAGCATGTGTCTTTATTACATGTCGGAACATCTTCTGGGTATATGCCCAAGAGAGGTATTGCTGAGTCCACAGATGGTACTATGGCCAAATTACTGAGGAACCTCCAACCTGATTTCCAGAGTGGTTGTATCAGCTTGCAATTCCACCAGCAACAAAAGAGTGTTCCTCTTTCTCCAAAACCTCATCAGCATCTGCTGTCACTTGAGTATTTGATCTTAGCCACTCTGACTGGTGGGAGGTAAAATCTCAGGGTTGTTTTGATTTGGATTTCCCTGATGACTAAGGATGTAGAACATTTCTTTAGGTGCTTCTCAGCCATTCCGTATTCCTTAGTTGAGAATTTTTTGTTTAGCTCTGTATCCATTTTTAATAGGGTTATTTGGTTCTCTGGAGTCTAACTCTTTAGTTCTTTGTATATATTATTAGCCCTCTATTGGATATGGGATTGGTAAAGATCTTTTCCCAATTTCTTGCTTGCCATTTTGTTCAATTTTTTATTGGCTATTTTCTTCATTTACATTGCGAATGTTTTCCCCTTTCCTGATTTCCCTCCCTCCCAGAAACACTCTATCACATCCTCCCTCCCCCTGCTTCTATGAGAGAGTTCCATCACCTACCCACCCAAGGAATTGAAAGGTTTTGCAACCCCAGGGGAAGAACACAATATCAACCAACCAGAATCCCAGAACTCCCAGGGACTAAGCCATCAACAAAGGAGTACACATGGATCCAGCTGCATATGTAACAGAGGATGGCCTTGTCATGCATTTGGTGTTTGACTATTATGTGACAGGAGGAATTTCTTTTTCTGGTTCTGTCTATTTGGAGTTCTGTATGCCTCTTGTATGTTTATGGGCATCTCTTTAGATTAGTGAAATTTTCTTCTATCGTTTTGTTAAAGATACTTTCTGGCCCTTTAAGTTTAGAATCTTCACTCTCTTCTATACCTATTATCCTTAGCTTTGGTATTCTCATTATGTGTCCTGGATTTCCTGGATGTTTGGGTTAGGAGCTTTTTTTTTTTTTTTTTGCATTTTCTTTGACTGTTGTATCAATGTTTTCTATGGTGTCTTCTGCCCCTGAGATTCTCTCTTCTATCTCGTATTCTGTTGGTGATGCTTATGTCTATGACTCTTAATCTCTTTCCTAGGTTTTCTATCTCCAGAGTTGTCTGCCTTTGTGATTTCTTCATTATTTCTATTTCCATCTTTAGATCCTGGATGGTTTTGTTCAATTCTTTCACCTGTTTGGTTGTGTTTTCCTGTACTTCTTTAAGGGATTTTTATGTTTCCTCTTTAAGGGCTTCTACCTGTTTACCTGTGTTCTCCTATATTTCCTTAAGGGAGTTATTTATATCCTTCTTAACATCCTCTATCATCATCATGAGAAGTGATTTTAGATCCGAATATTGCTTTTCTCCAGTGTGATGGTGTTTCCAGGACTTGTGAAAGAACTGGGTTCTGATGATGCCAAGTAGCCTTGGTTTCTGTTGCTTATGTTCTTACCCTTGCCTCTCACCATCTCTCGTATTATCTGATCTTGCTGTCTCTGACTGTGGCTTGGTCCTCCTGCAAGCCTGTTTGTCAGTACTTCTGGGAGACCACTTCTCTCTGAGATGAATTTGGGTATGGAGAGCTGTGGCACAGGGTCAGCTCTGGGGTGCAGACAGAAACCTGAAGGATCCTGTCCCAAGCTGCTCCTCGATTACTGTACCTAAGGTCTCTAGGCGGGTCCCTCGGAGCAGAAGTGGTGGTCTTACCTGTGCTCACAAGTGTGCCAGCACTCCTGGAAGACAAGCTCTCTCCTGGCTATATTTGGTTATGGAGTGCTGCAGCATGGGATCAACTCCAGGCACAAATGGAATCCAGAAGGCAGAGAGGAACATCTTAAAGACATAAACAGACACTGTGTGGACCACATATCAGTCCAATACACAGGGAATTCTTGAAAACCTGTGTGACCTTGGGTGAGAATGGGAAACCTCTATGGCCACGGTTGTATAGGTATATGATAGTTATATGTGCTTTATTTTCAGGATTCCCACCACATATTTACAATAAAAGTTTCTCTTGGATTTGGCCCGGGAAAAAGTTATAGACAACATTAAGTGTCAAGAGGCTTCTCCATGACAACTCTTTTTTCCAAAGAAAATTATTTGACAACTTTCACATCACTCATGAACTTCCTGATCTAAACAGGAAATGTCATGGTCAACACAGCTAAGAAATGAAAGGAAGGAAAGTGAGAGCCTGATACTGGGAAAGGAAGAGGAGACAAAGGAGAAAAGGAGAGCCAGCAAAAGAGCTCAATGGATAGAGAATGTGACTCAAAACTGTTGAGGACATTAAACACAAGGAAAGTCTCAAAAACATTAGAGGAACTGAAGAGACCGAAGGACCAATGAGATGTCACAAAAGAGGGGGGAAAGACTAGGTAAAAAGAAAGAAATGAGATTTAAGTGTATTATGAACTTTATTAAATAAATGTATTAAATATATTTTTATTGGTTTATAAACCGCAAAACATATGATACCTGCACTATTAATACCAAAGCAATTGAAATGTATACATGGTATATGGGAATTTTGTATTATCTTCACAATTGTGTTGTACCTATAAAACCATTCTAATTTTTGTTTGTTTTTGTTTTGTTTTAGCCAGGGTCTCTGTGTGAAGCCCTGGCTATCCTGGAACTCACTCTGTAGACCACCTTGGCCTTGAACTCTCAGAGAGCAGCTCACTCTGCTTCCTGGATGCTGGGATTAAAGATGCATTCTACCCTATCTGGCCTTTAAAAACCATTCTAAACAGACCAAGCTTGTTTACAAAACAATGAAGTATTTTTAGGACTTACTTAAGAACAAAATCCTATAAAATCATCAAAACACTTTATCCACAAATTTTCCA
This sequence comes from Mastomys coucha, assembly GCF_008632895.1. Classification (NCBI taxonomy): domain Eukaryota; kingdom Metazoa; phylum Chordata; class Mammalia; order Rodentia; family Muridae; genus Mastomys; species Mastomys coucha. The sequence continues at coordinate 36,174,059 of NW_022196911.1, read as the reverse complement.
GTGTGCACAGAAGGAAAAGAAAAGACTATTAAAGCTCATGCTAAGGTAGCTACACTTACTCAGTGAAGCATTACTTTTCTGAATAGAAAATCCATATTTATCTTGATTCCTTTACCCAAAATCATCCCACTACATTCTAGGGGACCACAGAAAGACTTTGACTTGGCAAGAAAGTTGAAAATGGAAGGCAATATGCACAAATTTAAATTTAAGATATGTACTGCCTTGTTGTCTACAAGGAGTCAACCTGTTTTTTCTTTCTTTTTTTTTTTTAATTTTTAATCTTTTTTTGCAGTCCAGATTTTATCCCCCTCCCAATCCTCCCTCTGACTGTTCCACATCCCATACCTCCTCCCCATCTCCATGAGTATGTCCCCTTCTCCCATCCCCCACCACACCAGACCTCCCCCACTTCCTGGGGCCTCCAGTCTTTTGAGGGTTAGGTGCATCTTTGAGTCCATACTCAGCAGTCCCCGGCTATATATGTTCACGCACTCTTTAGCTGTCTACCAGTGCCCCTCTAACCTAGCTACATTGTTAAGCTTCTCACTTGCTGATAGAGACTGCCTTGCACAATAGAAAATACCTACATTCTCTTACACCTGCTAAGTTTTCAGATTAGCCAATTTGATGGAATCTGGCTCAGTGAATTATGGGGAAATCATGCTTAGTGGGTCCTGAGATGAGTTTTCCTTCAGAACTAAAAGCAAAGTGATAGGAGCCTGTCTATCCTTCCTGGCATACCCATTTCAGGGATGTAATTGTACTAGGGAATGATGCCTAGAGATACAGAATACATACAATAATCATGGCAGAATATATCTAGAAATGAAAATGCATACACTAAACATAAGAGCTCCCTAAAGGCATCAGGCATCCTCTGACAGAAGCAGTAAGTTACTGAAAGAGTTGATCATATCATGGTACCATGTCGGGGGTATATGAGCAGCATCATAATTGTGCCATTTTTTTTTTTTAGATATTTAGTTATGTATAAAATAGATCAGAAAACACCAGAACATTCTATATCTAACCATATACTTCTATAACCTGGACACTACACACAATAGCTTGTGTTTGTCTACATTACTTGAAGTCCAGTGAGATGCTGGCAGCTTCCATATTGAGTGTTGTCCACAGGAGAAACTAGTCTAGAAGCAAAGAAACTAAGTAGCTCACCAAAACAGGAGTGTTCAGCAAATATCCATCAAGCTGAATTAACAAGGTCATGATAAAAGTGCCAAGAAAGAGATAAATTCTTTTACTAAGTTTAAAATAAAACTGGATTTCCCTAAACTCCTGGAAATGAGTGTTTTCTAATTAAAAATAGCTATTTTGTGTTTTTATTTATTTTATATGTGTAAGCACTTATGTGTGTGTACTTATATATGTGCATGTATGTGTGTGTGTGTACACTTGTATGTATGTGTTTCTTTTTGCTTCCCTCTGGCAGAGGAAGTTAATTTTTGCTTTATCTGAACAAATAAAAGGAATGAATTCCAGTTATGAAAATCAGTAAAGTCTCAGAAGAATCATGAAACATGAAAGAATAGAAATTGGGTTAGGACATGCAGTCTTAAATTAAAAAGTCTACCTACCATATGTTAGGTTGAAATAACAAGCAGATATTTTTTTTCTTTGGCTTTGTTTGGGACAGGGTTTCTCTGTATAGCCCTAGCTGTCCTAGAACTCACTCTGTAGACCAGGCTGGCTTTGAACTCAGAGATCTGCCTGCCTCTGCCTCCCAAGTGCTGGGATTAAAGGTGTGCACTACCTCTGCCCGGCCAGATATTTCAATATATAAACCTGAAGTACAAGAACAGAAATTGAAGTTAAATATGGATTGTGAGTTAATATTCAGTGCATTAAAAATATGCAACCTAATGAGTTCCTAAGATAACAAAGAGCAGACAAATTAAAAAAAAAAATGATGGGATGATTTAACTTTGAGACAGCCCAAAGAAATTGAAAAGACAGGAAAGAATTAGCAAAAGTTAAAAAGAAAAACTGCCCAGAAAGTTAGCTAGAAAACTAATAAAGAGTGCTGTCACCAAAGCTAAGTCAAAAGATGGGGCACAAGCATCTACATCAAATGATCTGTGATGGGCCAAATAAACTAAAAACTGAGAACTTGTCATTATTCAAAAGAAAGAGAAGCTCATGAGTCACAAACTCAACTTTAGTAGGGCTGGAAGCAAATTGCTATGAAAACATGGGAGGAAACTGGCTCCAGATAATCTAGACATGTATTTCTACAAGTAAAATGCAGATTACAGGAGGACTATGTCCAAAATGTTGTAAAAACAAATATCCTGCCATGAACTAATACAGACAAAAAATTATCAACAGAAAAGTTATAATAGAGAGGATCACAAAAACGATATTCTGGGAGAAAACACATGGGAAAAGGGGTGGAAGCTTTGGTCTCAGGAGAATAAAGTTAGAGATATTTTCCTGTGGCCAGAGTGGAGAAGCTACAATAAGCATGTATAGATGCAAGCATGTCATATTTGATTGTATGGCATGTTAGCCCACATAACAGACTTCAAAATCCTAAAACTACACACTTCATGCTACTAGAGCTAATTCTACTTCATGTAACAACTCAAATCATTTTTAATTTTATTGGATCTAATTTATGGATGATATGGTTTTATAAAAGTATTCCTCTTCAATAAAGTTGGAAAAGAAACATACAAAGCATTGAACATTAAGACACAATAAATCAAACCAAACAAGCCTTCAGATGCTTCCTACAAAGGCTACCAATGAAACTTCCTTCCACCAGGATATAACAATATTGCTATTGCAAATATTAGCCATAATATGAATAACAATAAACCTCAAAATGCTTAACTTGCTTCTAATGATAGTCAATTCCAGCAATAGAATGAAGTCATAGCCCAAGATTATGGTAAATTTGATATCCACAAGATATCATAAAAGCTTGACAAAACATCTAAAGTACTAAACAGAGTGTTTCTGGATGAAATCCACAGGGTGATTAGCTGTGCTTGACATGCACTCCATGCCAAAGACCCTGGAACGCTGAAGCTGGTCCTTGGATCAGCATTAGAGTTGGTCAACATCCAAAGCAAATCAATAACATAGGGAAAGTTGAATAAGACAGGCTGCTAAGCCTGGGAGAAAAACAGAAATCTATTCTCATTTTGATGAGCTAACAAAACATAGAACAATGTAAGCACACAACCCTCTAAATCTTGAAGCTGATCATTCTGTAAAGAGTTTATGCAGAATACTATTAACTGTAGGTAAGCACAATTAATGCTCAGTAGCTCAGAATGACATCTCTAAATGCAAAGACATGCTTGCCTACTCGACATGCAAATTTTTAAAATTTTCATATTTGGCCTCGGAATTATGGCTGAGTCAAAGCATGAAGCTACCTTATTTCCAGTAGCTATTGAGAATCATTCATTTTGCTTTAGAAGTATTGTATCCATTGTGTTCCTTTTCAGAAATTTGCAGACAGGCAGTTTTCCTAACAGAAGAACAAATCATTTTGGTAGACAGAATTACATCACGTATTTCAAATATCCAAACCTTTTCAGAAATTAGATTTAGAACTTTAACCATCATCTATCAGTTTATCCCTCACCATGCTTAAAAATATATATATATAAAATATTTAAACTAAGAAAAGAAGAATGATCATTACATAACAGACACAATTAACATTTTTGGTGCATTACTTGCTGAGTCATTAATACATAGATGACTTTGCTGAAGGTCTACATCTTTAGGAAACCAAGTTCAACTTGAAACAAAGGCGAATATCTGACATTCAGGAGAGATGTTGTCCTGGAGGATTAGCTGGACTTCCCAAGTGTCCTAGCTGAATGAATCATTGATATGCCTTCAATTATTCAAGAAATGCTCTCTTTACTTTTCACCAAAGACATCGTGAGAAGATTAATAATGCTTGTTGTAGTGATTATAATGCAACTCACTTCCATTTACCAAGGCAAGCAGATTGCTTGCTTATGATCACAACCAAGTCACAAAGCTAAAGACCACATGAAAAGTGAAATAAATTTTCTTAACTCTAACCAAATCCCTTATATTAGAAAGAACACTTCAATAGTTTAAATTATTTGTGTCATAAGGGACAGACTGCTATAATTAGTTGGCCTTTGGCTTCATTATAAAATATAAAAATATAAATGCACAAGAAATTCTAATAATAATTTTCTACCTATGGGACAGAACTCAGAGTAAGGAGAAAAATGAGTCAAGAAAACTGTAGTGTGTGTGTGTGTGTGTGTGTGTGTGTGTGTGTGTGTGTACATTAACATACTCACTACATTGACAGATATGTGTGTGTGTTTGTGTGCTTGTATATGTGTGTGTACACACACATATATATATATACACATATATACATACACACATATACATACCTATTCTCTAATCCATATTACTATAAAGTAGCTGTCTTTACACTGTCATATAATATCTAATATTCTGCATGCAAAGTTCAGAGCAGGTAATTAACAAAATATAGTGGCACAGACCTACACTCCCAGCTCCTTGAAAAGCTGAAGCAATAACACTATTGCTTGAATAATAATAATAATAATAATAATAATAATAATAATAATAATAAATAATACTATTTCTTGAGCCTAGGTATTCAGGACCATTGAGAAATTCCTTATCTTGAATAAATAAACAAGAATAAAGCATTTGGCTACTTCTAAGGACATTTTATTTGGATACACATGCCTCTTTTCTCAAGATGTCTGTCAGATGAAAGGTGGCTCATGGGATGCAGAACTCACACCAAAGAACAGAATGGAATCAGAGTTCCAGGACATACAGAAATACATAGTGAGAGCCTGTATTTGAAAGCATTAAAATATAGTTTCTTTTTTTTTT
>NW_022196911.1:36161337-36169045 GCF_008632895.1 Mastomys coucha | reverse complement strand
AAATCCACCTGCCTCTGCCTCCCAAGTGCTGGGATTAAAGGCGTGCGCCACCACGCCCGGCTTTAAAATATAGTTTCTAAAAGGCCTAATAAGCAGCATAGATGGTAAAGAGTAAAAGGGGGTATATGGTTAAATACTCACATCTTCCCCTAAGCTACCAAACATTCATTACTGCACACTTGCATTTCTCAGGCTTGCTTGGATACAGGAATAAATAGGACTTGGTTATAAACAAGATATAGAAGGAGCTTATTAGAAGTTCTAGGTAAATGTTTTCAGCAGACAGCAAATGTCCAAGGAATAATTCAGTAATCTCTGTGAGATAACCAGTTCAGGATAGAATGGCAGGGCTTGAGACATGCCTCCGTGCAGAATTTGAATATGTGTGCTCTCTGACACATTGGTTCTTAAATAGTCTCGACCAGTAACTTTCCCATGATCTACATAGCAACTACACCAGAAACAAGAGTTCATATTTAATCGACTATTCTGAAGATAAGCACACAGCAAATGAATCCACTTTTCATAACTATATGCTGTGCTGAGGGCAGGGTATAGATTAGTTTTAGTAAAACTATAAAGCTATAAGCTTCCATAAGGCTTTTAAAAAAACACTCCATGTTAGTTATCCATCCCCACCTCCTTGGCTCTACCCTCTTTCACTGCCCATTTAAACTATTCTTTCCCTTTTCACAGTGCCTGTGTTCTACCGGTATTCCCATCTTGACATCTTTCTCTCCTCAGACACAATGGCCCCTTTGCAGTTTCTAGCTTCTATGGGCACTCCAAGAACAAGACACAAATCTAAAGACTCAAATACATAATAGTCCCCTAGTTTTTCCATCGTTTGCTGTGATAAATACCATGACCAATGCAACTTGGGGAGGAAATTATTTATTTTAACTCACAGAATATGGCCCTTTCATCAATGAGAGTCAAAGTAGGAACCCACTGCGGAAGAGTAATGCAGACACTGAAGCAGAGGCCATGAAGGACTGCTGCGTATTGGCTTGCTGCCTGCCTCATGTTTAACTAGTGTAAAGAGTACAGATCCACCTCCTTAATGATATTTTACTTTCATGATGAACTAAACCCTCATAATTCAATAATCATTGAGGAAAATGTTCCCATATATTTGCCAATATGATCTGTAGAATGCCTCTACTGAGAGTCCCTCTTCCAAAGTGACTCTAGTTTGTGTTAAATGGACTAGAACAGATAAAAGTATGGAATGCTTTTAAACAGTCACATTGAAGCAGAGTTTAGCAATTTTTAAAATTACTAATGTGTCTTTGAGTACAAGGTGCAGCTCAGGTCTTCCTCTACACACATTCTCTTGGGAAACCCTGTTAGTGACATACTAACTATGCTGCTAGGCAAGCATGTTACCTCTGAGAACGCTACCAAATTAACTAGCACCTGAGTTTTGATAAGATATAGATAAGACATGTGAAAAATATTTTCCAGTGTAATATATTCAAAATGGCACACTTAAATTCTTTATTTCTCTATAGCAAAACAAATTCCCCAGTGAACATCAGATAGGTGTCCCAAAACTCATTTCGTTTTGGACAGTATCAACCTGGACAGAGCAACAGATCCCGTGATGAAAGGCCCATAGATTGAGATGCCAATCACAAGCCTAAGTGTCTTCTCTGTTTCTCATCAAATGACTATACAAAGTTTGGTGCTTGTGATTCTATCCTTGGGTTCATTAATTTGCCACAAGCATTCACAAAATTTACAGAGATGAGTGTGTTTCCTGGCTAATTTTAAAAGATACTACAGAGAAGGCAGAAGAGCAGGCAGATGTCACAATGGACATGAAATGGATAGATCACAGCTTCTGGGTCAATTGCACACAGCACTCCGTAGGATCACCAAAAAGCTTTCAGACTGTTCTGCAGTTATGTGTTTCTACATATACAGAAGCTTCATGCACAGACAGGATTTTTTTAGGTAGTTGACCAATTCATGATCAACTCAATCTTCATAGCCCCCACCTTCTTGAAGCTTGAACAGTTGAACAAAGCATTTAACTCTCTCATCATGCCTTCATCTCTTTGGTTGTCAGCATTTATTCTGGGGCTGTATAGGGACTCTTGGCCACAAGTAACATCATAATTTAAAAACATCATCAGTTTGGGTATTTTGAGAGATTTAGAAACAATAAGCCAGGAACCAAAGGCAGAGAACAAGGACATATTTCTCATACTTCTTACTAAACCACAATATTCAAGCACCCTTTGAATCTGGACAGTCACGTGCCCGGCAGCCAGGTTCTGTGTTCATCAAACATCAGATAGGATTGGTTTGTTTCAATTTTGTTTCTATCTTTGCTGAAACAATCAATACATTTAATTAATATGTGGGTTAATGAACTATGAATTTTCACAAGGAAAAAATATTTTAGGAAAATCTAGTTGAATGTCTTGAGAGATGATCTAAATGTGACCACTATCAAAAATTTTATATATGGATTAAAGAAGTCACAGAGCCTTAGAGGATGAGAGCAAACAGATTCAGAGATACTTTAAAATCATTGGCCTCTATTAAAGAATATAATACACAACTGATATGAGAAACAGAGTGAGGGGTGTACTTTTCTCACTCTCTTCCCTCCAGAAAAGATACAGAAGTCTAGAGACTAGAGTTCTCAAAGAGCAGCCTGCGATTGTGTTAGTGACACTGGCAAAAGAATATATGTAGCATGAAATAGTTTAGTTTAACTTTGTGTTTCATTTTTCATGATTCCTTCTTTAAAAATACCTACAGTTACTCTACCACCCCTGTATCAGTTAGCTTCAGCTGTCAACATAACCCAAACCTATAGTCAAGGAAAGGGAAAAGCTCAACTAAAGAATTGCCGAGCTCAGATTGGCCTGTGCTCGTGTTATTGAAGTGTTTTCTTAATTTTTAATCAATTTAGGAAATCCCAGCACACTGGAAACAGTACCATTTGTTAGGTGGGTCTGAGCTATCTAAGGCAGTTGAGAAGAGCAAGAGGAGCAAGCCAGTGGTTTACAATTATCCATTGGTTTCTGCTTCAAGATCCTGCCTTTAGTTCCTGCCTTGGCTTCATTTGATGAAGGACTCTAACCCATAAGCTATAATAAACACTTTCCTCCTCAGTTTGCTTTTGGTCATGGTGTTTATCACATCAATACACATAAATGTGAATAATTCCTTATTCCTAATTGCATGGGAGTAAAACAGAAGCCTGCTGCTATTATCCTAATATAACTAAGATGCACTCTCTCCTGATACAATAGTTCCCCCAAGATGAACCCCTGGGAAGAGTGTTTACTAGGAAATCTCCCCTGAGCATAACTAAAACATGCAGCATATGGAATCACAGTAAGGCTTTGCCTCTGACTCTGGATAACGATAAGGAGAATTCTCAACCTGCATGAATTAAGATTGATTTGAGCTTCAATTTGCTTTTAACCCTGTTAAAATCCCAGGACATTTTACCCTACTTAGTGTGGGAATGTCTCTCACCAGTTCATGCAGATGTAATTTATGGCAATTTAAACTGAGCCAAAAAGTTACGAAGTTTCAAATAATGTATGCGCCTCCTACTGAGTTTAATCAGTGTTTATTAAAAGAGAGTTACTTATGCCTGTTTGCCCTTCATGTATCCTCCCTAGAAAACAAGTTTAGCAGGAATAAGTAGCAGCCCTTCTGGTGCACTTCTGACTGTCTGCATTGTGAGTAAATGGTTAAGGAGGATTCCTTGATCACCTTCATCACTCCTGGTACATAATCAGCAGGAACTACATTTCCCCTCGATGCTGAGTTGTAGCAGATGACACTGCTGGGAAGCCTCTGGGACTCTTCACTAAACATGAATATTCAACATCAAGAACAACTTTCAGCTCATCAAATTAAATGCAACCTTAGGAAGGGCTTGTCATCTTCACCTTGATTATCTCTCCTCACACACAGCCTAATCTTTACAGCTGTGTGAGAAGATGACTTGGCATCTCTACCCAGTCAGGATGTCTTTACAGACATGAATGTAGAGGCACCATTTCCTTTGCCTTCGTGGGACTGTAGGTTAGGAATCTGGGCCAATGTCTTGTATCAAGCATGCAACTTTCAATCAGTTTAAGGTTCAGTAAGGGTACTTTCTGGATGTACCAGTAATTCTCCAAGACTGTTCACAAAAATCAGAAAGCTTACTAAAGCTAGTGTAAGCAACAATAAGAATGTATATTGTTTTCCTTTGCCTGAAGTATGAAGGGGTCAAGCAGACTCAGAACATCTGATTCAGGTTCAATGCCATTACAGCTCTTGCTTCTTCCCTAACCTCTGTTGTCCTGGTTTATTCTCATTGCATAGAGACAAAGGCAATGGGACAAAACCTGAAGACTCAGTGAAAAGAGCATCCCTTATAGGTTTATGCCAGTTGCTTGACTGCCATTTCCTATTTGAGTTAAATACCTCTGTTCTCAGTAGGAAACTCGGGGACACATTAATATGAACTCTGTCACCATTGTAGTATGTGGAGAAAAAATACCAGTCATAAAATGAAGAGATGGAGAGACCAAAAAATTAAAAATAAATAAATAAATAAATAAATAAATAAATAAAGACAGCTAACTTCCACAAATATTTCTTAATACAGTAGAAGTAATGGAAAGAGAAAACAAGTGTTGGCTCTTGCAGAGGACTGATGTTTCATGGGTAGGGCTCTGAGTTTTAAAACTGCACTACTTCCAACTGTGAATGCCTAATTTACCTCTTTTAACTTGCTTTCCCATTTGCAAAGAAAGTCCCAAAGAAAGTTGCCGGGTGGTGGTGGCACACACCTTTAATCCCAGCACTTGGGAGGCAGAGGCAGGCAGATTTCTGAGTTCCAGGACAGCCAGGGCTACACAGAGAAACCCTAACTCAAAAATACAAAGAGAAAAAACAAAAGAATAAAGTACTCACTTTATGAAGAATAAGACTCCACACATGGTAGGTGTTCAAGAAACAGTAGTTTAGTAGGAAGAAAGAGCCTCCTTAGGGAAAGATGGGTGTATTTAATGCAAAGGGAAGGTAGAAGGAGGTAAATGAGGATAGAAGGATACAATTTATCCTTGATGGGGAAAAAAATGAAAGGAAGGAGAGCCTTAGGGGAGAGGAGAAATACAGGAGAAGGAAGGGGGCAGGTAAAATAACAATGACAATGGCTGAAAAAAGCCACAAGGAATTTTATGATTATATGTATATTTAAAAAAAAAGATAAAACACATAATTCAGTGTCTAAATATGCATTTAAAATTTTTATGAACTTTTCTTGCCTGGGATGATGTTGGTCCCTCCAGGAGCCCAATATCTCCTAACAAAATTTCCAGTACCAGACATAAGAAGCCTTCTTTTGACTTGTTTTCCTAGACTATTTTAAAGACTCCCAAAATATATAGCCTATTGCTGTTTGCCCGTGGTTACGTCCCAAAGGTTGAAAAAATAAGAAAAGTCCCTATTGCTGAAGACACCATGAACTTTAGAAAGAGGGCTCAAGGCCCCTAAGATGGAACTGGCCTAAATGTCCCCTCTGTGAGGACTAGGCTTCCTGGTACTAAGTGGTACCATGTGCTTCCAAAGGACAGAGGCACCCAATAGTCCTACCCAGCTCTGATGGCTATGAACCATATCAATGCCCAACATAACACGATAATCCTATGGATACAGTAGTGGCACACATGACTTGGCAATAACCAAGAGCGCTCTGATTGTATTAAGACAAAAGGGAGACCATACCTAGGACTGCAAACCTAGCTAACTACTCAGGGTTAGTGAAGTCAAGGTTATTGTAGGAGAATCTACAACCACTAATTTACTAAGTAAGCATAATCCCTAAAAAACAATCTATAAACATTTGTTTTATAAACACATAATCCTATGCAAGTGTAGTCTTTATACTTTATCAATGGCACCGCTCTCTGTAACAGACTCAACAGAGTTTGTGCCGCGCCGATCACCCTGGCCAGCAGGGAAGAAAGACTAGCACACTAGTTCTTTCCGGCAACAGTTTACTCAGGAGTTCGTAGTTACATCATGGTGAAAAGTGTGCCCCCGAATGGTCTGTGAGTATTGTTTAAATACCCTTTGTAGGACTGCCCATGAGCCCATACCACGTCTTGTGCTATCATTGGCTATAGCCTCATGATGAAAGATCAGACCACTGGCAGGTGCAACCCTCTTGTCAAATAAGGACTTGTTTACTCCTTAGCAGAAGAATGGCAGGCGCCATCTTTAAGGCGTGGCAGCGCTCTACAGTTCCCCCTTTTTGTTTTAATAGAATAAGCAGTTACTGCTCGATCAAGCGAGTTCCATTACGTAGGATCTCACGATCAAGGGCAGACAGGCTTAAACCATGGCACTCATTCTACTGGGTGCAATGGGCAAAGCCCACCAGGTGCAAGAGCTGAGTCCCAGGAAACAGGCTGGACACCCATCCCGTGTGTAATGATGCCTGTAGGCCTCCAGGGATGCAAGGGCTGTCCAAGCCTAGGAGACTTATGGGGTCGCAAGTGGTTACTGCTTCAATGCTAACAAACATGCTTGGGGAGATACACCAGCCTCAATGGCTTGAAAGGCACGCACCACCATATCCCTCTCTCGTCTTTGGGCTCTGGCCATCTGACAGATGCAAGGTAGGCAGAGTACACTGTCACCCACTAGGGCAACAGCTAGTACTCCTATACCCGCCCACTCCTTCAGATGAATCATTGCTTGTTGAATCTACGTGGTCAGTCCTTCAGTCATAGAGATGTCCACATGAGTGGAATTGACAGACACAATCGCCATCTTTAATTTCTGCATAAGCTCATCAAAGCTTTCTGACCAATTTCCTGTAAGATACTGGGACAAATGTCTGGAAAGATTAGCTGAATGAGACATATTATTATAGGGAACCGAAGTAACACATAATCTTTTCATCTTCCATTCACACCCAAGCTGGGCCAGCTGTCATAAGGTATCTACTTGTTCTTGTACCAAATCAATTTGTTGATTCAAAATCAAAAGGCCACCCTTTAACTGGGCATTTAGGGCTCTCTGAGTTCAACTACTTGAGGAGAGCCCGGCGAGAATTGACATAACGCGGGCTCTTGTTTCTCTATCAAATAGGTCTCACAGCCTGTTTTAGAACCATCAGTATACATATTTGGAGCCCCAACTATAGGGATAGCTGATGTAATCTTTGGAAAGATCATAGGGTGCTCTCTAAAGAAGGACTGAGCATCTTGAAAACCTGGGCAGGTAAGCTAGAGCTATGACCTCACCACTCGCCAAACCTCTGGGTAAAAGGAGAGTCCTGGACCCCCACTGTTGATTGGATTATAGGGGGAAGGCACTGACAGTATGTTGTCTGGGGGGCCTTTTTCAATCTCTGGCCCTCTTTTCTTCTGTTTCTTCCTAAGGGAGCTTTTCTCTATCTTCTCAATTAGATCTTGTAATTCTTCATTTGTATCAGACCAATCTATATCTGAGTTCTCTTTTCCTGATTTCACTGACTGTTCCTCTTTCAGCTGTTCCAGAGCTGTCTGCCTTTCCTCAACTGTCTTACAACACTTCTGATCTTCTAGGCAGCTCTCTTTAAATTGGGCTGACCCCTCTATCTCACACACCTTAGAATTAACAGGTCTAACTATAGACTGAGGATTTGTGCCAAACAATCGAATTGAAACATTTCTTCTCTTAAAGATACAATGTT
>NW_022196911.1:36159975-36160846 GCF_008632895.1 Mastomys coucha | reverse complement strand
ATCTTCCATTTTGTTCTTAACGAGCTTCTACACAGATCTTAACAGTTCTTAAAGAGTCAAAAAAAAAAATGAGTTTAACATTAACAGCTCTAAGAGAGCCAGAAAAATTGAATACGAAACGTCCATGGTTATTTTTGTTACCCTTTTTTTGTTACTTTTCTTTTACTTTCAGTTCACTACTCTTTATAGCCTCTACTTCCCAGGTCTTTATTGCTCCAACCTGGAGACCTTATTTTATTGTCTCTACTCTGGAGATCCTTATATATGAAGCCTCCTTCCGAGGACCTTACCACTAACGGGCCCCACTTACCAACCACTTACCGATCGATCCATCGCCCTGTCTGCTACCGGTTCTGGAACTCGGGGGAATCTAGCAGGAAACTCCCCGTACGGGCCACCAGTTGTGCAGCGCCGATCACCCTGGCCAGCAGGGAAGAAAGACTAGCACACCAGTTCTTTCCAGCAACAGTTTACTCAGGAGTTCATAGTTACATCATGGTGAAAGGTGTGGGTTGGTTCTTCTTCAGCTGAGTAAAGCGGCACTGATCTGCACCCTCACCGTCTTCCTCTGGAATCACATAAAGTTCAGAAGCCATGTCTCGAAGATATGACTCCAGGACCACAATATTTTCTCCAGAAGGTCGCTTGTACCAAGTGGAATATGCCATGGAAGCCATTGGACATGCGGGCACCTGTTTGGGAATTTTAGCCAACGATGGAGTTTTGCTTGCCGCAGAGAGGCGCAACATCCACACGCTTCTTGATGAAGTCTTCTTTTCTGAGAAAATTTATAAACTTAATAAGGACATGGCTTGCAGTGTGGCAGGCATAACATCTGATGCTAACGTTCTGACCAATGAACTAAGGCTCA
>NW_022196911.1:36157019-36159218 GCF_008632895.1 Mastomys coucha | reverse complement strand
AATGATGGACATCTTTATAAACATCTTAATCTCAACATATAATTTTTGGAATAAAACTTGGAAAGATTAAAAAAAAAAGAAAGAAAAGAAAAGAAAGGTGTGCCCCCGAATGGTCTGTGAGTGTTGTTTAAATACCCTTCGTAGGACTGCCCATGAGCCCATACCACGTCTTGTGCTATCATTGGCTATAGCCTCATGACGAAAGATCAGACCACTGGCAGGTGCAACCCTCTTGTCAAAAAAGGACTTGTTTACTCCTTAGCAGAAGAATGGCAGGCGCCATCTTTAAGGCGCGGCAGCGCTCTACAAGAGTTCACTACAGAAAACTACAACCAATAAATATTCAGTTTCAGAGATCAATCCCAGTCAGTACATCTACAAAACACTCTGAATATTGAAGCTCAGAGAACATTGTGGAAGAAGGAGTGGAAAGATTGTAAAATCCAGAAGAAAAAGGAGTTTACTGTGAGATTGTGTCTCCTATTCACATCAGAAGCAGTATACAAAACCCCTTACCAACATGACCATCCACACTTGAGCTGAACAATGATGACACCAACAAACATGAAAAACCTGACAGGGAGAAGCTTACATAGCCTCAATCTTAAACAAATTACTACAGACAACAGTAAAACAGGAAAATTGTAACAGAGAGCACACCAATTGCTCGTCCAGTACCAAACAGCCCTGAAAACATACAGGCAAGTGTAATATATGAACTCAACAGGTTATATTTAGGAATAAACAAATAAATATGTGTATACATACTATACATAACATAGCATGTATATAGTGTATGCTTATACATTATATATAATATATTATACATATATGCGTGTGTTAACAATTGATTCAAAAAAGGCATCACAAATTTGAAGGAGAGAGAGGAGGGGTAAATGGAAGAGTTTGGAGAGAGGAAAGGGAAGAAAGAAATAAAATTAAACTACAATCTCAAACAAAAATTTATTTGAAAAATAAACAACAGGGGGGTTTTTGGCTTTTTTGGTTTTGTTCTTTTTGTTTTGTTTTGTTTTGTTTTTTGAGAAACAGTGAGTCAGGAGTATAAGCCTACCTCTCAACAAAAAAGACACAGAGAATTGAAAACTTACAAAAGATTACTTTTCAGCATTTTGACTAAGATAGGCAGAACATGGGAAAACTATACTCTAACAAGTAATAAGTAAATAACCATATTTGCTTAAAACTATGCCAAGTAGGAATTAAACTAAATATATAAAAAATCAGTTAGCTTTTAAAAGTATCAATACAATGCCATGTGGCTTTTACAAAGTTGCAAGGACTCATTTACAAACATACCACATGCTTAAGGTGTATAGGTGCAATGAGCATTTTACAAGTCGTTTCAGTCTCCATAATCACATTCATACTTAATAGTCACTGAATAATTAGCACAACTAAAATTAAGACAAATGTGTTTCTAAAAACAGCTTAGGCAGAAGCAAAGACTTGTGAATGAGAAGGAACTGGAATGTTCTTCCACGTGTGAACCTTGTCCTGGCCCTCCGCATAGCTTCCTCTGAATCCTCACCTGCTGCACACTAGTGAGCTCCACAACTGTTTTCAGTTAGCAGTGTGCCATAAAGAAAACAGATTAATGGCCACGGCGATGGCTCAGAGGTTAAGAGCACTGGCTGCTCTTCCACAGCACCCAGGTTCAGTTCCCAGCCCCCACCCCCATAACAGCTCACAATTGTCTGTAATTCCAGTTGGCACCCTTATCACAGACATACATACAGACAAAACAACAAAGCACATAAGATAAATACATCTTTGAATGAAAAAAAAAGACAGGTTGCTTTCAGTTCTTGAATGTCATTCACCTATCCAATTTTATTAAGTGAGCAATTAAAGAACATGTTTTTTTTAATTATGCACTTATTCCTTTCTTATGCATATATCAATTGGCTTTTAATGTGTATGATCAAATGTATTAAATAAACATGTTCCACAGTTGGTATAGGAATTCATATTTATATAATTGTAGAACTACAGAGCCAAGGAAGTCCCAGACCTGATCCAGTCTAATCGTGTCATTTTACAGATACAAACTTCTAAGTATAGACACAGAGGATATCATTATTTCTTTGTTAAGTAAGAATTTTTATAGATTCAAAAGATAAAAGAATTGTTGGAACCTTTAAAATAAAAAAAGAATAGTATAGTTTAAAAAAAAAAAAA
>NW_022196911.1:36131915-36156976 GCF_008632895.1 Mastomys coucha | reverse complement strand
GTTTAAAAAAAAAAAAAGGAAAACTATGAGTAAACACTGAAAGTCTGAGGATTGTGCAAATTGAGTTGAGGGACCCTTGAGATGTAAGGTCTGGGAAGGTCACCAAATGTTTCTTTCAAAAATGAAGCAGGGAAAAGAAGCTTGGGGAATTCGTACCTCAGAGGCCAGGCTCCCAAAGACAGCGTGGGACTATCAATAGTAAAGAGTAGTAAAGAGCAAAGAAGCACCAAGCTAACATTCAATAAGGAACATGTGGTCACTGTGTTGGTTACCACACATAGGAATGGTAATCTATAGTAACATGAATTAATCACTTAGAAAATCACCAAAGTGATTGTAATTCATGTTAGACATTTTCAAGAATTTTTTAATTGAAAATAGTTTCTTCTCTAACACAGTACAACCCAACCACACTTTCCCCACTCTCTGCTCCATCTGTGTGGCTCTGAAACTAATTACCAAAATATGATCCGATGTGCAGCAACTTAGGAAGGGTAGATTCAGTGGGTCAGCTGATTATTTCCTCAAGAAGCACAAGTAAAATGGAACAAAACTATTAAAAGTTAAGATTTCAGGATTCAGGGTAGACCCAGGGGCCAGTAGCAGACATATATGTCTTATAACAGACATAAAACCTGAGGTTGTAACTAGAGTCCAGCTTGAGTTCTAGTGCAAAACTGCTCCCACGCCTCTCACACACTCAACACCAGAACAATAAGTGGGGACAATCTGTAAATAGAGGTGTTATTATCCAAGAGACACTGTCTTGATTTGAATTAAAGACTAGGAGGTCAGGTGGAAGCTTACCAATTCACATTCATGACACTGTCAGAAACAGGAGGCATCAAACTGTTAAAGCCACAAGAGATACCAAGTCACAACTAGCCTAAGGAGGTGATCCGTGCATTTTGTGACAATCTGGTAGACTGGCAAGCAATTTGATGAGGAAGAGGTTGTGGGGAGAGGAGTGTGGTACACACCTACATAAAGCTGGTAGTGGCAAGGCTGTGAATAAACATCATTCCTAGCTAGACATCATACAAGTGCAGAGGTAAAATAAGTAATTGAGCAGAAAACAAAAGCCAAGAGGACTCCTCGCCGACAATATTAAAGGCATTCTTCAAAGCACAGTAACGATCAGCAAAGGGCAGAAACAGGTGTAAATGTGATCAATCATTGGCCAAACACTGAATTTCTTACTCCAAGGTGGCCTCTGGGAAGCCAGATATTTTTTATCTTACATTAAATAATAGAGTAAGCAACAGAGTGAGGTAGACGGTTTCTTGAAAATGTTCTTGCTACCAAATTTAAAACCTAAGATAGATCTTCTGGTATATACATCACAGAAAGAAGAAACCAACTCCCTCACACTATCCTCAGACTTCCACACGTGCACCATGGTGTGGATAAGCACACACATATTCACACACACACACAAATATCCCTCATAGTCTTGGACATTGGAACACATAGTCTACATTTGGTGGTGGTGTTTGGAATTGTGTACATAGCATAGGTTTGCTGGGGGAAGTATGTTAATGAGGGTAGGTTTGAAGATTAAAAGGCTCATGATACTTATAACTCATTCTCTCTCCCTATCTTTCTTTTTCTCCCTCCCTTCCTACTTCTTTCTCTCTGTCTCTCCCTTCCCTGCTTCCTTACTCCCTCGTTCCACCACTCTGGAATCAGAAACTAAATTCAACTCTTTCTTAATTGCTTTTAGTCACAGTGTTTTATAGCATACCAACAGAAAAGCAAGTAATTCAGAAAAAATAAAAATACAAAGCAAACCTTTTAAAATACAAAAATAAAACAAAACAATGTGTAGAGATGGCAGGGATACACAGCAAAGGGAAGGTAGAAAAAAAAAACTAAGAAAATTCCAAGGCATATTTATGATTTACACACCCTACAAAGTTAGCAAAGAAGAAAACTCCCCTCACTTGTAAGAATTTTAAAGAAGTCTACAACTATCTTGGAGTAAGTTGCTACTCTTCCTAGTATTTGGAGATGCTGCAAGACTGGCACATCAGCTTTGCTCTTATTGTTTCTGTTTAAGGATCACTGTGCCAGAAAGTCTAGCCAAAGACACGCAACAAAAGGAGGATTTGGAAAGAAGAGAAAGAAAGAAGCCAAATTGTAAAACTTCACCTATATAAAATAGAAAATGCTAAGGAATCCACAGGAACCCCTCAGGGACATATAAAATCTCAAGGGCATATAAAATAAGACATGCTTTAAAAAAATCATTGCACTATATTTTTTATCTTCATTGAGATGTAACTGACATACAAAAAATCTATATGTGTATTACTATGACAAAATATGTAACGGACGAAATTTAAAGGGAAAAGGATTTCCTTTAGTTCCCAGTTCAGGTATCAGGAAGCCAAACGAAAGAAGGTACCAGGAGTGGACAAGAGCTGTTTATTCCGTGAACTCGTCAGGAAGCTCAGGCCAGATGGGATACCAGGTCAAGATCCTAGAGGTCATTTTCTTGGAGCCTACAATTGACAGCTACTTCCCAAATGTTCTACAGTCCCCTGTAGTCTCAATCATCCCAATGCATTTCAAAAAGTATTCATTCAAAACAATCACTTGACTTTGAGCTCTTATTAAAAAAAAAAAAAAATCAAACAAGTTACGTACTTCCAATATACAACAGCCCAGAGTAAATATCCCATTCCTAAAACTAAGGACAGGAAGATAGCAAGAGAGTATCAGATCAAAACAAGACAAAAGCCCATCAGGTGAAACATCAAATATTTGAATGAATCAGGGCTTGGAGTGGCATCATCTGGGCTCCAATAAGCAGCCCTTAGGCCCACAACACCCTCCCTTTCAGCCCAGTTTTGCTCTACTCTTTTTTTTTTTTTATTTCTTTATTTATATGCGAATTTCTCCATTCCCAGTTTCCCCTCCAAAAAGCAAACAAACAAACAAAAACAAATCCCTGTTGCTTCCCCCTTCCCCATGCCTGCCACCCCGCCCTCTCCCACTTTCTGGCCCTGGCATTCCCCTACACTGGGGTACAGAACCTTCACAGGGCCGAGGTCCTCTCCTCCTATTGATGATCGATTTTGCAATCCTCTATCATACACATGCTGCTTGAACAATCAGACCCCTCCATGTGCAGTCCTTGGTTGGTGGTTGAGACCCTGGGAGCTCCGAGGGTACTAGTTAGTTCATGTTGTTGTTCATCCTAAGGGGCTGCAAACCCCTCAGCTCCATTGGTCCTTTCTCTAATTCCTTCACTGGGGACCCTGCACTCAGTTCGATGGATGGCTGTGAGGTAGACATTTCATTCCTTCTTAAAAGGGGGAATTAAATACCCATGGGAGGAGTTGCCGGGATTAACTATGGAGCAGAGACTGAAGGAAGGGTAAGCCAGCCTAAATATAGCTATCTCCTGAGAGGCTCTGACAGTATCTGCTCTACTCTTATACTTAACTAAAGCTAATAATAGCCTGTTGTGTACCTCAAGTGGTTCCAGCTGTTGATGTCCTTGCATGTCAAAATCGTGATGCACCATCATATAAAGAAACAAGCCATTTCCATTCATGTTAATCTTTTGACTAATGAGAGAAAAATAATCAGTGTAGTACAAACAGGTTTGAGGTCAGCAGAATTAACTAGAAGTGTAGCTTCTGTCATGAACTAACTGTAGACACAAGTCAATTTCCTTAATCTTGTTCAACCTCTATACAGGGTTTCTTTTTGTTTGTTTGTTTTGTTCTAAATAATTTTATTTGTAATTTTATTTCCTATGAATGGGTGTTTTGCTTGCATGTATGATTGTGTACCACATGAGTGCCTGGTACTCAAAGGAGCCTGAAAAGGATATCAGATCCCTTCAAACTGTAGTCACTGATGGTTACGAGCTGCCATGTGGATGCTGAGTTGAACCTGAGTCCTTTACCAGAGTAGAGAGTTCTCTTTAACTGCTGAGCTGTCGTTCCAGCCCATCAATCCATATAGTGCTAATTATGCAGACTGACAAAAATTCAATAATTTCTCACGGTAATTAGCTGGCACAATTTCTTGGGGAAAAAAAATCCTAAATGCTTAGTAAGAACAGGTAAAAGGAAAAATACAAGTGGTTAGCATGTTTGCCCTGTGAAAAGATCGATATCCAGGTAACTTAGAGATGAGCAAGTTCACCAATAAGTAGCCTTGTTACCCAAGTGACATTCAAGTGTCAAAGCACAGACACGTTATCCTTATGAGCAGTGGAGTCATTTTTCATTTGAGTCTGTTTTGAAAGGTTAAATGATTTACATTGCTCAAGTGACTGACTCAAGGAATATGACATCCATCAGCTGTTCTCAGGCAGGATTTCAGGAAAGTATTAAACATGAATGGGCCAAGACATCCATCATTTCAATGAATTAACTTATCTTCTCTGAAAATAGACACTATTATACCACCCTTTGAATAATGGCAAAAGAACATCTCATCATTTTCTTGGTGCCTTCTTCATTCAGAGAATGAGTAGGCCAAAACAGATACAGGTATAAGATTCCATGAGTTACTCTGATTTTTTTGTTTACTTATTGTTTGCAATATTTATTGAGTTCCATTTTTAAATGATTCAGTATGGGAACATAACATGTAATTGGAGTCTTGTAAATGTTTGTTTTACTGATTTTTTTTTTTTAGCTCTAACAGAGTTCCAATATTTTTTACATATAAAATAGTATCATTTGCAATGACATCTTGACTTCTGTTTTTCCAATTCAGATTTCCTTTCTTTCATTCCCTTTGACACTAAGTTAGATAGGACTTGCTAAAAGAGGTTAAAATTGCCAGGCAGTAGTGGCACATGCCTTTAATCCCAGCACTTGGGAGGTAGAGTTAGGCAGATCTCTCAGTTTGAGGCCAGCCTGGTCTACAGAGTGAGTTCCAGGATAGCCAGGGCTACAAAGAGAAACCCTGACTCAAAAAAAAAAAAAAAAAAAAAAAAAAAAAAAAAAAAAAAAAAAAAAAAAAAAAAAAAACAAAAACAAAAACAAAAAAAAAGGTTAAAATCAATTCTTTTTTGAACTTCAGATCTTACAGAATAATAAAAAACTTAGAATTTTTCCCATTCTGTATAATGTTTAATATTACTTCATCATCATAAATGGCCTTTATTATCCTGAAGTCTACCTCTACAATCAAACTTTTCTCTGCGTTTGATCATTGGAAGTGTATAATTGTATGAAGTATCTTTGGAGGATAAATTGAGATGGTTATGTTTATGTCTTTTATTCTATTGAACAGATGAATTGTCACTTAACCCTGGTGCTTTTCTGTCTGAATCTACTCCTGAAAATGGGATAGTAAAATCCCTAGCTAGTATTATATTAGAATCTGCCTCTCTTTTATGGTCTATTAATCTTTGAATATATATATATATATATATATATATATATATATATATATATCAAACAGTCCTTTTTTCTCTTTGCTGTTTTTTTTATTTAAAGTCTATTTTACCTGTCATTAACATAGCCACTCTGACTTTTTAATTCTATTTCCTTGGAATATATCACTTTATTGTTTTCCCATTGGTTTATATACAGTCTTAGCTGTAAAAGGAGTTTCTTGTAGGTAGTATATAGTGGGAATTTTGCTTGCTTGCTTAATCTACTCAGTCTCTCTGTGTTTTTTAATTGGAGCACTTAATTCATTTGCATTCAAAGTAATCATTAATAAACTCTTATTAAAGCCATTCTATTATTTATTTCTAATTTTGTTATTATTTCATTCTTTCTTTGTCCTATTCTTAAAGTCTTGTGGTTAATGGAATTACTCTGACAGCATTCTTTCATCTCTTGCTTATGATTATAGATTTTCTCTACGTGTATGTCATTCAACTTAGATTTACAAAAACATTATCCTTTGAGCAGGACAAGCTGATTTATGGAAGTTATTAAACATTTTCACAACAATAAGAACAAAAACGAACAAAGAAGCAAGAGACAATACACAAAGAGGTAAAAAAAAATCTCCATTTTGTTCACATTCATGCCTTATTTTGAATTCTGGGAAGTATTTTGCATTCAGTTTATAGCTCAACTCTTTATATATTTTTGACCAATTATTTTTAACTAGTTTGTTTTAGTCTTCACTCTGAAGGTATGCATTCTTTATATGCCATACTTATACTACAGCAGTCTGAAAACAATTTAAAATATCTCTTACCAGAAATTTTATATCTTCCCATGGCTTCTTATTATTAATGTCCTGCTCAGTTTGAAGAACTCCTTTGAGCATTTATGGTAGGACAAATTTGACAGAGATATATTCTCTCAATTTTTGTTTGACTGGGAATATCTTTATCTCTCCTGCATTTCTATAGAGTATCTTTGCCTTGTACAATATTCTTTGACAGTAGTTTTCCTTCAGTATCATGAAAATTCATATCATTCTCTCCTAGACTGTAAGTTTTCTGTTGAAAAGCCCTCTGTGATGAATTGTAGGTATTTCTCTTTATTATTTGTTTCTTTTCATTTGCAGTCTGAGACTCTGTTCTTTGCACAATATAGTATTTTTACCCAAGAAGTAAAAATGCCAACATCTTTGCCAACCCTAGATACTTTAGCTTGCCATTAATGAATTCTCCTATTCAAGGATGTGTCATTTATCGAATGATTACTTAAGGTCTCTTAGTTACTTACATCTAATAAAACAACTGCATGTGTTTCATTTCACCTTGACAATTTGTGCTTTAATTATAAGAATTTATTTCTCATTGTATAAGATAAGGGATACAGATTCAGAGAGGTTAAAATGAACTTTTTTCCAGCCAAATGCCATTCTGTGGGGGAAAAAAATAGACAAACATTTTTCTCTGTATTGAAGAAGAGTCTAGATTTGGAAATGCAGTATTTAATAATTACAGAAAGTATAGCAGAGTGTTCTTGTTGCCTCTGTCAGTAACAGCAGGACCTCTTATGCCTTGCTGATATGATTACAGTAATTATCATGCTAATAAGAATAGAACATACTGTAACAAAATGGGGAAATATCGATCTAAGCTATTCCTTAGCAATCTTAGGAGCACTCAGAATAGCACTCTATAAGCTTCAAGTTCTCTTCATGTACCTTTCCCTTCCTCAAAAAAAAAAAAAAACATTTTTAGTAACTTAATTTCCTGTTTCCTCAACTTAGTCCTGTAAGATACTGCTGCAACTGTGAGATTTTTTTCAGGAAACTAATTCAAAAAATATTCATTTTTTAAAGCCTACATTGAAACTATACAATTTAATTCCCCAAAATAGCATTGCTTCAGGTTTAATTGGATCTAGGAGCTTAAACAATAACCTAAAGACCTATGTTTCCAACCATTTGTGGTTTTATTTCGTTATATCTGCTTTTTGCACAAAGAACTTTTGATCACTGTAATTGACAGCTATTCCAAACACAGGGCTCTACACCCAAGGACAGTTGGAAATTGATTGTTTACTTGGCCTCAAATAAGTTTTATTTTGATTCATTTGGCTCTTGTCGAGAACATTTGCAGAGGAAAGCATATCTTGAACAAGTTTCTCTAAGTCTCTAGTCAATCCCTGAAATAGGAATGAGTCAAATGTCAGAAAATATAGAAAATAAAAGAGAAAGAAATATCTCCATGGAAGAAAATCAGCAGACAGTTACAAGAAGAAATCATAAAGTAGTCTGGATGTCAGAAACACCAGCACATGATAAAGTTTCCACCAATATATATTCTTACCATATCTGGATATAAAAAAAAAATGAGAATTGTACTTTAGTCTAAACTGGTTTGGGGTGCTTACAATGTAAAGCAAAAGAGCATCCTGTGGTAACTATTTAGGGAAACTCTTCAATTGGTCATCTTATGCCCAGGCAAAATTGAGTGTGAATATAATTATAATCAGATGTATTATGAGAAGAAACAGTAAAACAATTATTATACAAGCCAATATATCACTCAACATAGTGAAGCACCTAAGCTCCCCACTTTAATAACAAGCTCTTTCTTCTCTTGAAACTCATAAAAGGGAGCCGTGAAACTTAAGGTTAGCCATTTAGTATGTTCACTCATATAAGACCACCTTGCCCATCTTGACCCTGTAACCCTCTTTAATTTACACTACCGCACTGCTCCATGAAGTCATCTTACTTGCTTTGTAAATCTGAATCAGCGCTTATTTTAGACTCTTTGAGTTAGAGAGCAAGGTCATGGAAACACATGGCCCAGAACCCATCCTTATCCCAAGTAAACAGAGGCTAATGGACACCACCTGCTCATTATCCCCATCTATATAGATCCTTAGTATCACTTCAGTACAAATGCTCTATGATGGACAGCCATATGAAGTACAAGTGAATTTGGTTTTCAGCCAAGCCGACATTACAAACCAAACATGCTCCTAGCTGACATAAACCAACAACAAAAGTATGAAACTCATGAGGCCACACTGTCCAAAATATTGGCTATTAGACAACAATAAACAGCAATGACAGGGTTGGTGAGAAACATCTGAACATCTATCTTTTATTTAAATTTTTATTGATTCTTTCTGAGTTTTACATCATGCACCCTAATCTCACCCATCTTCCCACCCCTTCATATCTACTCTCTGCCCTTGCAATCTCTCTCCCAAAGAATTTTTTTTAATTAATTAATTAATTAATAAAAAAACAAAGCAT
This sequence comes from Mastomys coucha, assembly GCF_008632895.1. NCBI lineage: Eukaryota > Metazoa > Chordata > Mammalia > Rodentia > Muridae > Mastomys > Mastomys coucha. The sequence goes on along the minus strand of NW_022196911.1, from coordinate 36,148,318 downwards.
AAAAACACCTTGTCATGGAAGCTACAGTGTGTCACATTGTGTCCAACAATATCCTTTTGTCCATACATCTTTACTTGCAAATATTCATTGTAATATGAGTCATTTGTCATGTCTAAGTCCTCTGGCTTCTGCTATCATCAATACCAGATCCGCACCAGGACTCCTCTTGGTTACCTTATTGTCTCCTTGTGTTATGGAGATCTATGGCTTTGGATCTGCAGGACCAGCCCTTTCACACACCCCAGCAGTTCATAGAAGAGGTAGATTTAGGGGTGGGACAACTCAAAACCCTGGGTCTGGGCCTGGGTGATAGCTGAGTTGGTCATGCTGCCAGCTCTCTCACACCTACATCACCAGGGAAAGCTCACCAGCACTGCCCCAATTAGCTCATCCAATGCTGAAGACTGCAAGGAGCAGGATCTGCTCCTTCTCTCCTGCCCTCAGGCTGGCTCACCGGTACCCATGCCACCAGAGCCAGCTCTACTATTCTCCCCATCGACATGTGGTGCCCACTCAAACAAGTGTTGCAGCCAGTGAGGGTCAAGGCCAGCTCTCCTGCTCTTATGACCTCAGGAACAGCTCTTCTGTCTGCTTCGGGTGGGAGGTTAAACAGGCATCTCCCTTCGACCCACACCACCTCCTGGCAGGTGAATAATAGAACCAGCTATCTCTCACTCAGACACAAGCTCCCCTACCACTAGGGCCAACTCTACTGTGCTGCCCAGGTGAGGTGCAGGGACCTCTCTCCCAAGTACTATATCTGGTGAAGGGCAGGATCAGCTCTCCCAATTCTCAACTGCTTTATATGTAGTAGGGAATGGATATGGACCCTGGGTCAACGCTTGCACATCACTCCTGAGGCCATGTGATCTCACAGCAGATCAGCAAGGCCAGGACTCCACCACTCACATCCACATGCTCACTCACCAGCACTCCTGCCACCAGAAGCAGCCCTACTGCCCTGCGCAGACGAAGTGCAGGGCCCTCTCTCCCGGTGCAGAAACTTCATCTTTAAAAAATAAGAAAGAAACTTTCTCTTCATTCTGGTTTCCATCTCTGGCACTGTAGGACCCACCTGTAATATGAGAACTTAGAAAGTTGAAGTTGTAGCACTGTCAGTTCAAGGACAGCATGGATTAAATAGTGTCTTTTAAAAAAAAATTAAAGAAGCAGTTTGATAGACCTCAAACTACTTCTGATGAGGGAGAGAGAATAATATTAATTAGATTCTATTCTAAAAGAAAAAGAAAGAGAGGAAGATCTTTGAAATCTATAGAAGAAGTCAAAGGACTATGCCTAAACAGAGCCTTAGCACAGACCCTTGGCAGGGTCAAAGGGAAGATGCCATTGCCAAAAGCGGTTTATTTTCTCCATCCTGTGTGGGACTAGGTCCTGAGTCCTGGGTCCTGGGTCCTGTGTCCTGGGTCCTGGGTCCTGGGGTTGAGCCTTCAAGAATATTCCCTTCTCCGAAAGAAACCAGAAAAGATGCCTGAACCAATAGAATATTCGTGACAACACAGAAACTCTAGAGATATGGATAAACAAAACAACATGAAAGACCCAACTCCTTAACTGCTTCATTCAACAATTCTGAAATAGATCGGATGCCAGATGCAGATTTCAAAGGTCCCAGGTTACACTGATCACTGGCCTCAAAGAGGATGTGATAAAGCAGATGAATTCAGTATAGAAATGGAAAGAAAAAAGGAGCAAAGAGAAAACAAATCTACTCAGGAAAGGACAAACGTGCCTTAATACTGAAGAACAAGAAATGAACCCACACACCTATGGTCACTTGATCTTTGACAAAAGCTCAACTGGTGGTTAGCATGTAGAAGAATGCAAATTGACTCATTCTTATCTTCTTGTTCAAAAGCTCAAGTCCAAGTGAATCAAGGACCTCCACATAAAACCAGATGCACTGAAACTAATAGAAAAGAAAGTGGGGAAGAGCCTCAAACACATGGACAAGGGAAATTTTCCTGAACAGAACACCAATGGTTCATGCTGTAAGATTAAGAATCAACAAATGGGACCTCATAAAATTGCAAAGTTTCTGTAAGGCAAAGGATACTGTCAATAAGACAAAATGGCAACCAACAAATTAGGAAAGATCTTTATCACCATTATATCCAATAGAGGGCTAATATCCAAAATATACAAAGAACTCAAGAAGTTAGACTCCAGAGAATCAAATAACCCTATTTAAAAATGGAGTACAGAGCAAAACAGGGAATTTTCAACTGAGGAATATTGAATGGCTGAGAAGCACCTAAAAAATGTTCAACATCCTGAGTTATCAGGGAAATTCAAATCAAAACAAACCTGAGATCCCACTGCATACTAGTCAGAATGGCTAAGATCAAAATCTCAGGTAAGAGCAGATGCTGGCAAGGATGTAGAGAAAGAGGAACACTCCTGCACTGTTGGTGAGATTGCAAGCTGGTACAAGCACTCTGGAAATCTGGAAATCAGTCTGGCATCTGGCAGTTCCTCAGAAAATTGGACATAATACTACCTGAGGACCCAGCTATACCACTCCTGGGCATATACCCATAGCCTAGGCTATGTAGCCCATGAACTCCAGGGATCTTCCTGTTTCTGTCTCCCAATATTGCAATTATAAACTTATGCCACCACACCCAGCATTTTAACATGGGTAGTGAGGATTGAAGTCTTGTCCACATGCTAACACGATGTTCACTTTATCAGCTGAACTATCTCCCCAGCCCTTTATTTTGTGTCTTAACTGAGTATTTCATCAGCTTCTCTAAACATTTTACATCAAGTATAAGTCATTAAAAACCTGTGGTTAACAAAATTATCTGGCCATATAAATATTAAAGCAAAAGAATACTGAATTCCATAATGTCTGATTATACATACAATCTTTAGGGAGATATGTAGAAACTATTTATCACTTGGTCTTCCTTGCTAAGATACAAAGAGGTCAGCAGTAACATTATACTCTGAATGTAGACAATAAGCAGAAGGCTGCTTGGTGTATGTAGGAAGTACATTTGTACAGTGCTCATCTTTGTAAGAGTGAGACCAAGATCTCAGAGTTCTCCACTAAAGTATTGCCATACTAGGTACACTATGTATGGGCAGAAAATGTGTGCAAAGCAAGCCTTGGTGGTAAATGCCTTTAATCCCAGGATTTAGAAAGGTTATGCAGGAAGAATGAAAGTTTGAGGCCATCCTGAGTTATATAACTATTCTTCATCTGGAAACTAAAAGGTACAAAAGAACAAATCCACCCCACCAATTGCTTTGGGGTCACCAAGAGAAACATCCATCTGTTAGCAAAAAGCCTGTCGCAAATGCTCATTATTTTGTAAAGTAGAAGGCAGAATTGCTTATACTGAAACAGTCATGCTGGCTGTGTTTCTCCCACTTACAGAACATTCTGTAAGCTTTAGCAATAATTGTAAATAATTACATGGCCTTGACAAATATAACAAATTTGAACTAAAAGTCCCAAATCCTCTATCTTTGTCTAGCATAGGTATTTATGTGTCCATTTATCCAAAGTGGGGGCTTGTATAATGTTCTTAGGATGCAAAAATATGGATTATACTGCCAGCCTATCCACTCATTTCTAGCACAGAGCTATCTGTAGGGTGTCAGATTGCCTCTAGCCTCCTTTGTAGTCCTACTTTCTTAGTTATTTTTCTGACTCCTATAACTAATCATCTGTGCTCATCCCAAATCTGTATCTATTGTCTTAACTGGGCACTCTATAAGGATATCTGACTGAAATAGAAATGTAAACAATTGAAATTCATCATTAAATATGGCTTTATGCAAAGTAAGAGTAAGAACATTTTGGGATATTATATAAAAATTGGAAATAAAAGCATAATATTCTCATGACTTTCTAACTTTACATAGAAATTAAGAACTTCCTAATACTCCAGAAAATCTAAGACATTTTCAATAAAGAAGAAAACCTGAAGCATTGAACTATTCAGTTTGGACTGAGGAAGCATCTCATTTGTAAGATACTTGCCAAACATGTATAAAACCCTAGGTTTGAACCCCAACACTTTTAAAAGTACATCAGTTTTTTAAAAACTAATTTAAAGTGTGCAAGGCTATAATGATCAAAACAGCATAACATCTGGGCATAATGGTACACATTATAATCACAGCAATGAATGAAACAGCAGAATGAAGAGTCAGCATAAGGAATTGGACAATTATATTTACAAATCATATATATCTCATTTAAAAATTGATATCTCAAATGAGGAGTTTTAACAAGTTGGTGGTGAGAAAAAAAAAAAAAACGTTTTTTTTCCTCAGTTCATTGGCTTTGACCCCAAGTTAAGAGCTGAATAAGCTGGTTTCTGAATCAGTGGATGATCTCTAAGATAACATGCAGAAAGAAAATAAGGAAGTAGGCATGTCTGGTTACTGCTGCTTCTTCATCAGAGTCACATGTTACAAGCTGCATCCCCACCCTCAGCCATTGTACCACATGTCATTTCCCTCAGGAAATTTCCCCTAGATACTCCTGACATCAGTTGTATCTTAATATCTTAAGTATGTCTTAATCCAGTCAAGCTAATAACCATGACCAACAATCATAATAGTCGTTATAACAGGAACTTAGCTTAATTCAAAAAGTAGGTTAAAGGCATGCACTCAAGAAGAAGAAAGATCACAGTGTGGATACTTTAGTCCTTCTTAGAAGGGGATCAAAATACCCATGGAAGAAGACAGAAACAAAGTTTGGAACAGAAACTGAAGACAGCTATCCAGAGACTATCCCACCTGGGGATACCATACCCAAGACCAAACACTATTGTGGATGCCAAAAAGTGCTTACTGACAGGAGCCTGATATAGCTGTCTCCTGAGAGGCTCTGCCAGTGCCTGACAAGTACAGAAGTGGATGATCACAGTCATCCGTTGAACTGAACATAGGGTCCCCAATGAAGGAACTAGAGAAAGAACCCAAGGAGCTGAAGGAGTTTGTAGGCCCATAGGAGGAACAACATGAACCAACCAGTACCCCCAGAGCTCCCAGGGACTAAACCACCAACCAAAGAGTACACATGGAGACACCCATGGGTCCAGCCATCTATGTAGCAGAGGATGGACTTGTTGGACATCAGTGGGAGGAGAGGCCCTTGGTCCTGTGAAGGCTCAATGCCCCAGTGTAGGGGAATCCCAGGACAGGGAAGCTGGAGTGGGTGGGTTAGTGAACAGGGGGAGGTGGGATGGAATAGGGGGATGTTTGGAGGGGAAATGGGGAACAAGGATAAAATTTGAAATGTAAATAAAGAAAATATCTAATAAAAATATATAAAAAAGAAATAAAAAAGAAATTATAAAAAGTAGGTTAAAGCCATGAATAAGCATATCTCCAAAGAAGAAAAATAACCAACAATTATATTTTAATTTAATTTATTATGTGTGTGTGTAAGAGAGAAAGAGAAGGAGAGACAGAAATGAAGAGAGAGAGAGAAAGACACAGGAAGAGGAAGAGTGAATGCAGGGGCAATGAGGAAGGGGGTATGTCTGTGGCATGATGTATGTGTGTAGAGGCCAAGGAAATCTTTGACACTCTTCTTCCAGTTGTATCTGGATACTGGGATTGAACTCAACATCGCTATGCTTGCTGGGAAAGTAGCCATTTACCTGCTAAGCTAGCATCAGCCACAACAGTTATATTTCAAAAACATGTTGTCAGAGTCTGGGGTGTCTCAGATAGATTGGAATATCGAGAAGATAAGGGCTAAAATCAACAAATTTATTAAATCACTTAAGCAGGAAGAAAGGAAGAAGAAGCTCAAACTACCTATTGTTCACAATAGATAATAACAAACTGTGTCAGAAAAAAGATACGCTGATTTTGTTCTCACTACAAAACAGTGAGAGTATGCATATGATAAATAGCTTAATTTAGACATCCAAAAAACATGCATATTTGAAACATTGTTGGCCAGAGACATTATGCAGCAGCTGAAACCAAGGCCTCACCAATCTAGAGGCCTGAGAACAATTCCTAGATACCATGGTAAAAGAAAACTCAGCCCAGAAATTGTGCTCTGATATCAACATACACACCATAGCACATGTGTATATACAAACACATTACACATACACACAAAAACAACAAACAAATTAATGTTTCAAAAATTAAACATTGTTTTTTATTTTGTTTGGCTGTTTTGTTCTATTTCGCTTTGTTTTGAGACAGACTCTCTGTATTGTTTTGGGTGTCCTAGAATTTGCTATGTCTACTAGGCTGGCCTTAAACTCACAAGTGTTCCACCCTCTGCTTCTTGAGTACTGGGATTGAAGGCATGTGCCAACGTGCCCAGCCCACATGGCTTTTGAATACACTGAATATGATATGGAAGCTGTCAGTCCTGATTTATGTCTAATCCTAGTTTCTCCTCCCTGCAATTAATAGTAGTCTGGCACATTTTTCCTTGAACCAGACAATACAACCTATACCTGTAATATGACTTCTTAAGAATCTCACTTATATGTATCATTATCTATCAGCTGTTAATAACTAGTGACTATATTAATTTAAGTTTAATTTATAAAGAAAGAAGACATCCTTACTCAACATATGATGAATTTTAAAAATCAATTAAAGCTGTGTAATCTTGGCTACAGGGAAATTTGACTTAAAATTTTCACGCATTTTGTAAAAGTTGCTGTGCTAAGAACCTTTATTCCCCTGTTTAACATTCAGGACAAAAGCAATGTCTGTGCCCATAAGCCTATTTATGAAGAAATAACAGAATGAATGCAAGACACATTTGAATAACAAGAGTGGACTAGACATGAGAGAATAGAACAGGACTAGGCAGCTTCAAGTCTCCGTCTCAAAATTACTTACTATTGTGAAGAATAATAGAACATCAAAAGGAGAGATTCAAAACTCAAATTATTTCCTGTCCTCCCAAGAGATGCTGCCTGCCTGATTCTGTCTGTCTTTTGTGTTGTTCTCACTCAACCTTACAATTTCAAGGGCTCATGTGTCATTCCTATATGCAAAAAAAGTATTGGCATTAATGAGAGCTATTTTTAGGAATTTTTCCACTGTCAGGTAGAATATTATATTAAACATGTAATTTTAAGGTCATGGCAAGGACCTATTCACAAGCTAAAGCTTCAGAACTATCTACATTAGCTCTTTTGATAATCACAGGCTTTACAAAGATGTCACTCAAATTTAAAAAGATATGTTTACTCATTCATTCTGCATACAATGGTGTGTCAGTGTGGACATTCTGGACTCAGGTAAGAAGCAATCCCAAAGGGTCGGTAACTTTGAAAACCAGAGGTCTATTTCTCATTCATCCCTTGTGGCTACAGTTGCATCCCTGGAACCAGCAACTGTGTCAAATACTAATGTGACTATGACAACCAAAAGATAGCTCTGTAGAGTTTTGCCTGAATGATGAGGTATTTCAGTGTAGAGGTGATGTCACATCTCCTTGGCTGGGACAAGCCATGTGATTGCTCCCAGCCAAATCAGGCCAGAGTCTAGAATCTCCAATTACCAAGAGGAAAAGATAATAACCAGGAAGGTAGACATCATAACTACAATCCCCCTGCCTTCAGATACTCACAGGAAATGATACTACACCAATGTAAACTATGACAAAATCAGGATTTCCTATGAGGTGATGCATAGGAAAGAGAGTTTAACCAACAATATGCATATATTACATATAATATACATATGATATATAAAATATACATTGCATATACATATACTAATACATATAATATTATATATGTGTGTGTGCATGTGTGAAGAATGGTATATATGGAAGTATACTTTAGAATAAATGCTTTGTCATTTTATATCCACTTGTCCTTTTCCACTTTGCTCTGTGTCTCACTAGTTAGTACAGATAAACTCAAGCAAGATTCCCTTCCCTCTAGCTGCCCATTAGCTTCTGTCACTGAGAAGCACGAGGGAAAATTATACAGAGTCAGGAAAGATCCCTTACATTTCTTGGGATGGGATTGATACTGGCTGGCTGCACCCATCAACTATGGTTATATTTCCCATCTAGTATTCCTCATGTCATTCATTCTTCTACCTCTAGATCAATGTATCAACATTTTATAGCTCCTTTATGCTTGAGAATTATAATTCTACATTATTTCTAACCCCTAGGTACTTAAGTATCATCTATATTATTTTTAAAATAGTTATGGATTCAATTATGTTTCTTAAAGATAGTAAAGATTTTTAGAAGACAATTTGGTTTAGACGTATACCTGAAGACATTCATGATGAAGTTAGTAGTGCCTTTATAAAAATGTATTAGAAAGCTTGTTCTCTGTCTTTGTCTCTTGTTTGTATATCTCTGTCTCTGTGTATCTGTCTGTCTGTCTCTCTGTATCTCTCTGTCTCTCTCTGTGTCTCTGTGTCTCTGTCTCTCTGTCTCTGTCTCTGTCTCTCTCTCTCTCTCTCTCTCTCTCTCTCTCTCTCTCTCTCTCTCACACACACACACACACACACACACACTAATTGAAAATGTAGGGAGGAGGTAGCCAACTGAAAATCAATCAGAAAACCCTTTCTATAAGCCTAGAGCTAGGAAGGCAGAGGCCGAAAGATCACACAATCAAAGGGAATCAGACCAATAAGCTCCAAACCAGCATGGACTATATGGTGAGATCCAATCATTAAAAAGAAAAAGAAAAGAAAAACATGTAAATTACATTTTTTAATTGAGATTCATTCCTTCCAGTCTGTCTGGGCTGGTGCCCTGAGCAGACCTAGGGCACAAACTCCGCAGCCAGTCCCACAACACCCAGAGGAAGCTCCACTTCCAGTGCTCTAACAAGCCCAGGATAATAGGATCCCAGAATCACAGAGATAGCTTGACTCTGAGGAGTTCAGACACAACCAGTAAGGACAGACTCCAGTCAGATTTAGCCAGGGCAGGAAGCACTAGAGATAACCTGATGGCAAGTGGGGGTAGAGAATGTAAGAAAATAAGCAACACAAACCAAGGTTACTTGGCATTATCAGAACCTAATTCTCCCACCATAGCAAGTCCTGGACACACAATCACACCGGAAATGCAAGATTCAGATCTAAAAATCACTTCTCATGATGATGATACAAGACTTTAAGAAAGACATAAATAACTCCCACAAAGAAATACAGGAGAACACAGGTAAACAGTTAGAAGCCCTTAAAGAGGAAACACAAAAATCCCTTAAAGAACTACAGGAAAACACAATAGAACAGGTTGAAGGAAATGAACAAAACCATCCAGGATCTAAAAATGGAAATAGAAACAATAAAGAAATCAGAAAGAGAGACAACACTGGACATAGCAAACCTAGGAAAGAGATCAGGAGTCATAGATGCAAACATCACCAACAGAATACAAGAGATAGAAGAGAGAATCTCAGTGGCAGAAGATACCATAGAAACATTGACACAATAATAAAAGAAAACGCAAAAAGCAAAAAGCTCCTAACAAAACATCCAGGAAATCCAGGACACAATGAGAAGACCAAACCTAAGGATAATAGGTATAGAAGAGAGTGAAGACTCCCAATGTAAGGGGTCAGTAAATATCTTCAACAAAATTATAAAAGAAAACTTCCTTAACCTAAAGAAAGAGATGCCCATGAACATACAAGAAGCCTACAGAACTCCAAATAGACTAGACCAGAAAAGAAATTCCTCCCATCACATAATAATCAAAACACCAAATGCACTAAACACATGAAGAATTTTAAAAGCAGTAAGGGAAAAAGGTCAAGTAACATATAAAGGCAGGCCTATCAGAATTACACCAGACTCTTCACCAGAGACTCTGAAAGCTAGAAGATCCTGGGCAGATGTCATAAAGACCCTACAAGAACACAAATGCCAGCCCAGGCTACTATACCCAGCAAATCTTTCAATTACCATAGATGGAGAAAACAAGATATTCCATGACAAAACCAAATTTACACAATATCTTTCCACAAATCCAGCTCTACAAAGGATAATAGGTGGAAAACACCAACATAAGGAGCAAAACTATACCTAGAAGAAGCAAGAAAGTAATATTTCAACAGACCCACACAAACCTAATTCTACCTCTTATAACAAAAACAACAGGAAGTAACAATTATGTATTCTTAATATATTAATATGAAAATTAATATTACCAACATATCCTAATAGATTGAATTCCAAAAATATGAAGAACTAGAAATTTGTTGACTGTCATCCAATGGTCTCTCTAATTTGGCAATTGGAGAAATAGGTCCAATATTGTACAATTTATATACACTTTCTGCTTGTTTGTATGAGACAGTATCTTGCTGTATACCACATAATGGTCTTGAAATCATGCTTTTCCTCTCTCAGCCTCTTTATTAGTAGTATTGCTTATTTCATATTTTTACACTATGCTATGGTGTTCAAAACAGCTTACATATTTCAAAAGTATTTATACAGCCAAAAGAAATGTAGACAGTTATCTTGGGAAGTGGCTTGTAAGAGAACAACAAAGAGTGAGACTGAATGCTTGGCTTGACATTTGTAACTGTTGTATCAAGTTTGAAGAAGCAGACTTTGTAAGTTACTCTTTCTCTGAGATGAATGCTTGTCCAAATTATCACAGCCAATGAACCAGATTCTTACCATCACCTAATGTCTGTGCCACCTTCCAGGCAGAACCATTGTTCATTGAAAGAGTTGGTGAATGACTTTATGGATAGACCATCTTAATACACACACCATTTCATAAATGAGTGTAACCTGTTCTCTGTGGGCTGAGAATAAAGACACTCACTCAAGTTAAGTAGCTTTGACCATAGCAGAAAGTCTGTATCCAAAAATCGTGCCTACAATTCATTCCTTGGTGCAGCAGAACTGTCAACTCTCAGCTTAGCTATGATGGAGGTAAAATCCTTTGGTGATGTGAGGGTCATTGAAGTACAGCCTTATTACAGTGAAATCCAATGTCTAAAAATTGTTCTTATTTTGGGCTTGTACCACAGTAAGAGCTAAGATTTTAAGCTCTACTAAATACAAAACAAACAAACAAGCATAAAGACTTTATATATTTATGTTCATTTAAAAAAATACTAGTAGTGATGTATTTTTTAAATATACAGATAATACGTTTGGAGTTTTTTCAAATTTATATTGAGAAAAACATATGTACTTTCAGTATTATTGTAGACAAGAATCTACATAAGACTTAAATTGATTGTTTTATATCAAACAACTTTTATAATACTCATTTTTATTATTATAATATTTTATAAATTTTAAAGAATATGACAAAAAATGTATTGTCGGTATTGAAGGGGGGTTCTCTGGGAGGAGTTGGGGTATAAAAGGGAAACAAGAATATGATTTAATTCTATTCACTTAAAATATGTTTTTAAATGTTAACAAATTCAGATAAATTGAAATCATGTATCTTTTCTCCTCATAATGCCATAAAACTTAAATCAATAAAAAAAAATTAATTTAAAAAATTTAAATTGAAACAATGACACCAGATCATTGATCTCAGGGTCCCATCCTCTCAAACTGTTATTTAAAGCTCCAATCCCATGATATTCTGTCAAGGCAGTGGGGAAGACTGATACTAACTTTCCATATACTCCCAATAATATCTTATTAAACTCCTCTCAAATTGCCCAATGTGAGCATCCACCTCTCTCCTAAAGATCCTTACTAAGGCAATATACATATTTGTAGCTTTGGTTGTTTATACCTATAATTTCTCTCAAGCCTACAATTTCTCATATGTATGACAACTTAATTATGACTTAGAACATTAGGACAAATTTGTTTAAAAGAGCAAAGTGTTTAACTAAATATACCACTTACATTCTTTAGAGTCCTATTAGGAGACAAAGTGTAGCATAATTACTCAGATAAGGGAACTTGGGTTTGGACTAACATAGGGTTCCATTGCATATATGCACACTGTGGCAGAGTTCCTTGCCATGTGAAATAAGAATGACTATTTTCATGATAACAGTGACTTAATGGAAAGTCAAGGAGGATTGAGAAGCTCCTTACTGTAGAATCTGGTGAAAGTCTCTCATCAGCTGAGTCAGGAATGTATTCACTTGGAACATTTCCAACATAAACAATACTTGTTTTCTATAGTGATATATCGAATAATTGTCAAATGGCAATGGACCATGTCGACCTCTACATGACATTCAAGATTATCTTACTTCTTCCTTTCCCACATTTAAAGTTGCATTTTTCTTTATGATCAAAACATGGATCATAACTTGTTCAGGACCTAGCATTGGAAGTATTCAATTCACATGTCCAGTGGCTTTATCTTATTAGCTAGCAATCCTATTCAATGTATCCCAGGGATGAAACTATGACTTCTGGGACTACACTATGATTCTGGGGACCAACCTATGACCTCTGCCACCATTTTATTTCCTCAGAAACCACCACCTGACCTCAGAAACGATGATATGATCTTAGAGATCACCATATGACCTCACAGTCTACCCTGTGAATGAAGGGACTGTTGTATGACCTCAGTTACAGAAAAAGAAAAGGAGGAATGCCTGAGAAACTCTTAGGTGATATAATTTCAGAGGCCACTACACTTGTATTTATAGTCTCAGAATTATTGCTAATACACTTCAATGCATCTATCTCTTGAGAAGCCTAAGACCACTCCTGATTGCAAATGATCCTTTTCCTAAGCATCCCTCTCTCTTAATAACTCAGGTTTAAATCTGAATCTATCTTAAAATATTATCATAAACCCCACTATTGCAGCACAGGATAGTTGCTCCCATACTTTCTGCTGCTGTGAATAATTAGCTTACACAGTTATCTCAAAGCCTGGAACACAGAAAGTTATAATACTCCTCTTGCCAAAACTCCTTTTATAATATTGGTTTTCTGTGTGCAATACTGCTACTTGTGGAAGCCTCTTGAAATGTGAGCGTGCCTATAGACATTAGCTGCCATAACTATCAAAGAACAGTTATCAAAGAATAGGCATTTTATGTTAAGTAGTGAGTCCCAAGCAAAAAGAAACAAAAGCAAAGTAAGTAGAGGTCATGAGGCAGCCACTGTCTTACTTAAGAGTAGAAGCCAATCAGAGGTATATTGCCTTCAATGGAATTCTCATATTAAACTCAGGACATATGACATAATTTACTTTAATTAATTGATCTTCATGCTTGCAAAAATATTTGACAAAGCCTTTCTTTGCTTGCAACCTCTCTTTCTTGTCTACTATCACATTAAATATAGACATGAACTATACCCCAAGCTGAAAATACTAACAAGCTTGAAGCCCATGTGTTAACATTGAACATGAGACTCACTCATACAAGTTATCTTAATTTTTCTTTGATAACAGAATACTGTCTACAGTTCCAGCAATAAGTATCTTGCAAAAGAGTAGCAAGCTTGCAGGCTTCATAGGTTATAAACCTTTAAAATAGAAAAAAATAGGGCTACATGGCAGTAAGATTAAGTAGTGATCTGAAAACTAACGATTGTGGTTATATAACCACAATTACTTTTTGCTTCTTAAATTCCAAATTTAATGTCTATTAATTGATGCTTACATGTAGCCTTGAAAGGAAACTAATCAACCCTACTCACAGGATGAAAGTATTGAGTGAATAAGTTATATGACCTTAATCAACTTCTTGGATCTATTTTAGATTCCTCATCAAAACGGTGAAAATAGTAAAGCAGATGCACAGATGGATGGGGTAACAAAAGGAAATAAAGCATCCCAAATACAGAACACAGTGAATAAAAAATTCACTGTGTCAAATTTCACCACATCCTGCACAGCTTGGGACTGTGGTGATGAGGGACTGAAGACAGGAGAGATACACGGACACATACAGAAAAACTGGGATTGCACCAGCCATACTAGCTCTGTCAGAATGGTACCCACTGCTATTCATCAAGCCAGAAGCCTAGTACATTTATTATGTAAGAGGGTTCTGTCCAGGAGCAGTCTGGACTGTAAACAAACGAGAGGAGAAATTTGTGGTAGCTAAATTTTGTACACATCAGTCAGTCATTGGTAAACATTGGTAAATACTTGGACCAGAAAAACTCTTGGCCAATTCTATGAGCTTTACACAGGTCTAAATATACATCAACACAAAACATCTCCTGCTCCTTATGCAATCACTGGGGGGCTTCCTCTACTCCCCGCATGAGTTGTTAGATGTTTTATTAAGAGGTTTATAGAAAAACATGAACCCACCCATATTTAGAAATTTTGACTTGTGATTGCAGGTAACTCATATGATTCAACTTAATTTAATGCTTTCCTCTAAGTATTTATATCCAGGCCATTTTTGTCAATTTTTTAAGGTTATCCAGGGTGGATATGAGGATTATTCAGCTATTAAACGATTCCTTCCACAAAATAAAAAACCATTCCTGATTTCTGGTTCTAGAATATTTCAGAAGAAGGCAAACTTTATATTAACTAACTGAAGAATCCCAGAAGATGACATTTTAAACATTAAATAGCTACTAATTTTGAGAATTCATTTTAACTGAAGTTTATGGCTTAAGAAATAAAGGAAATGTGAGCAAGGCCAGAAGTTCGGATGCACACACTGAAGCTTCCTACTTCCCAACTACCATTTTTTCACACTTCAGAGTACACTTTGAACACATGGACATAGAGCAACCACAAATTCTCTCATCAGTGCAACAAATTGGACTTTGTTTTCCTTTAGCTGTTTAGTATGGGACAGTAATGAATATGTTTGAATGTTACTCTAAAAAAAAGGCCCTTTATTACTGATTTAGTTTCATTACTTGTTGGTTTACTCAGATTCTCTACTCCTTCATATGCAATCTTGGTAAAGTGCAGTGGGCCCAGGAATTTCTTCTAGGTTATTTTAGAAGTGTTGTAAAATAGTTGTTCATAATAATCCTTAATGACTCTTTCTAAATCTGTGGTGTCCAATATATATTTTTTAACTCTAAATATAATATATATATATACATGTGTGTATATACATATATGTATACATACATATATGTGTATATATATGTATGTAATATATGTGTGTGTATATATATATATTCGTATATGCACACATATATATTATATTCTCCAAGATCTACCCATGGAATGATCCAAATTAAAATAGATCTTCCCACATGGATATAAAGATAATCCCTCATAGGCATTCCCATAGATCCATCTCCCAAGTGACATTCTACTTTGAAATTTGACAGTTATCACTAAATATCACAGCTGTTTGTATGATTTGTGCTGTTTCTCATACACTTTAATATTTTGTCTCTATTTTTCACTTCCAAGAAAAAAAACTTAAATGTCTGTATTGATTGTTCAAAAAAATTTGTTTGCCTTGTATTGTATAGTGTCCAAAATTCTTCTTGTTATTGAGTGTTTAAGATGCATGATTTTGGAAAAGAGTAAATGAGAGAGAGAGATGTGTGTTTTACTGGCTGTTCTGGGATCTAACTTGAAGGTTGTCCCACCTCCTGGATTAGGTTACACACATGGAAATCCTCAGAAAACCCAGGCTGTTGTCAAGAAAAAAGGTTGCTAACCACAAAATGGTAGAAAAGCCCCATTGCTGAACTCGTTCAACACGGAGAGGCTGAATTTGTGCCTACATAGAGTTTTTACTACTGTATTCTAGTGTTTTTGATACAGGAAGGTGCAGTGCAGCTTACCAAAAGAGCAATATAAACACAAGCCACAGAACTTTTGATCTAAAATCTGTCCTGTCTGCAAAATATGCTAGGGCAATGGTGGCAAAAAAAAAACCTTATGGGAGTAGCCAACTAAAATCCCGTTTGACTTAAGGAGCATTTGATAAGATAGAACCTACACCTGACATTGTTTGGGTGACCAAGAATCAGAGTCTTAGTAGTCCAGAGAACTGATTTAAAAAAAAAAAATAAAGAACCAATAAAATGACTCCTAATGATCTTCTGCTTTGCTCATAGGTCAGTGCTGAATTCAGCCTTGATCAGAGAACCTTCCACCTACAACAGATAGGAACAAATACAGCCAGACAGGATGCAGAATGAGACTTTGGAACACAGAGCTCCAAATGGGATGTCTCTATCAAATTCCATCCCTCCAGGAGAATTAACAGAACCCCTTGGTAGAAGAGACAAAAAAAGTGTAAGAGCCAAACGTGATGGAGGACACCAGGAGAGCAAGGCCTTCTAAATCAGCTGAGTAGTCATATGAGTACACAGACACTGATACAACAAACACAGGATCTGCACTAGGTCCTCTGCATATATACTGTGGCTTTCACTTTGCTATTTTTATGGGACTCCTTAATGTGTGAAAGAATGGATCTCTAATTCTTGTACCTTCTCTTGGGGTTCTTTTTTTTTTTTACCTTGTATTGATTTCCCTTGTCCAATATTGATGT
>NW_022196911.1:36118172-36131904 GCF_008632895.1 Mastomys coucha | reverse complement strand
CCTGGGAGTCGTGGGGCCTGTGGCTCCCTGCTGGCTGTTCAGGTCTCAGAAACTCACCCGAGAGAAAAATCTCTGCCTACCCTGTTACCTCTTAGAAGCCTGTTCTTTTCAGAATGGGAGAATATCCACATGGGAGAGGATCTGGGAAGGAACTGGAAATATACATATTTATATTTATATTTACATTTACATTTACTTTTATATTTATAGTTATATAAAAGGCTCTCCTAATTGGCAAATACGAATCATTTATAGTCAAAGTAATTATCAATATGTAAGTTTTTACTACAGGCATAGTGTGAACTATGACTCCTCTCCAGCTCCCTCTCCCTCTCCCTCTCCCCCTCATTCTCTCCCTCCCTCCTTCCTCCTTTCCCTCCCTCCCTCCCTCCTTTCCTTTAATCCTCCAATGTGATCGTTTTTCTTTAGCACTGTTTTGAACTGAACACCTGTTTATTATTTTGGGGGTTTTTATAATAGATTTCTTTTTTTTCATTAACACAAGGTTATGATCTTCAGATTACAATGAGTAACTAAACATTATAATATACACAAGAATAGAAACAAAAATAATAATAAGAGAAAAGATTATAACACTAAAAAAAGGTATGCTCCTTCTCATTGTTTGAATTTTGGATGTTTTACATCTTTTCATATTATTTATCATTTAATATATTAATATCCTTACTTTACATTGCTGTTTATCTTCAAATTAATCACATAAATATTTTTATACCATGCTTCTGATACTGAAGCCCTGACAGCTGTCAGTATAATTACTTTTACCAGTGAGCCTTGTATCTATTAGTGTTATTCTCATACTCATTAATGTCACTTTCAGTTGCAAGATTTTCCTTAATCTTTCTTGTCAGACAACTCTGATGACAATGTATTCATTCATGTTTTGTTCATCTAAGGTTGTCTTTAAAGTTGTTCCATCCCATAAAGGTTATTTTGCTGAGTGCAGTTCCTCCACTGACAAAGACTACATTGTAGGTCATATAGGCCTTGGCGTTGACATTGGCTTTCACTCTGGCTTGGTTTTACTTGGATAAGATGGAAATCCTGCACTACTCTCACCTGGCCTGTAGAACCTCTGCTCAGAAGCCTCTTTCAAGACAGTTTGGACCCCCTTTAATATGTTCTTTGTTACTTATTGCTTACAGCCTTAAGACTTAACTTTGAGAATTTGGGTACAAGAAGTCCTAAGGTAAAATTGGCTTAATTAATTTGGCTGGCAACCTTTGAAATAAAAATATATATAGTGCTCCAAGTGTATATTTGTAAACAGCCTGTCTTTGAGCTCACTAATTCTTCTATTTGATCTGTCTTACAAAGGATTCCTTTTCAATGTCACCTGGTGTATTTCTCAGCTCAAGGACTTCTGTTTGGTTTCCTCCTAATTGCTTCAATATCTTTGCTAAATTTGTTTAGAGGGTTGAGAGACTATTCTGCATTTTCTTCAAGCTCATTGAGTTTCCTCACAAGTGGATTTTGAAACTCACTCTTTAAAAGGTTTCTCATGCAGATTAATATCAAATTCTTTTTAGACACTTATTTTAAATTATTATGTGAGGTCATGGTCTCCTGAAAGGGCCCAAAGCTTATTTCTGTGCAATACCATCTAGGTATTGAAGGATTGGTATTTATTCTGGTCTTCCTAACCTAGCTTCAATGGCCCTGTTTTTCCTGAGATTCTAACCAGGCTACTCTGTGACTCTATAATCACTTTCACTATTTTAATACAAAATGGTACTCAAGTCCAGATGGGCTGAGCATTTACTAGTATCGTCATCTTATTATGTCAGGATTACGTGTCAACTGAAGTCAAATTTGTCCCAAATTGATTGCTTTGTACTATTCAAAAACAACAAAGATTTCTTGACAAACAAAGTGATCTCCACAAGACTCTCTTTAAGGAAGGGGTAGTCACTACAGACAACTGTCTTGAGTGCCCAGCCTATGGCCATGCATATAAAAATGATCCCTACCTTGGGGCAGAGTCACCATTGATAGACAAACCTGAAGCTTCAATGTCACCACCCATGTATTTAAAAATGCCACCAGACTTTACCAATAGGGCTCTCACCTCACAGTCTGTCATGATACTTAGGTAGAACCAAGATACATACTTCTATATATGCATACTGCTAAAACTGGTTCATGGCCCAAGAACCCTTCAACCTACTATTGGTAGTGCAACAAAAATGTCTGATAACCTGGGTCTACAGTTCTTCTATTAAAATAGGCCTACTCAAGATGTTTTAACCACAGGCAAGACTAATAATATTGAACTAATATTGAAATCTTCCCAGTGTCTGGTTTCAAAAGCCCAACACTGCATTCCTGGATAAAATATTATGCTTATTATTCTGTCTTTTATGCTTATTACTCTGTCTTCTTCCCAGAACATTCAGTCCTATACTTGTGCTGTAATGACTAACACTGAGTTAATATTGATAAAAGGCTACCTTGAGTGATACTAAGAAAAATCATATCTGAGTCTCCTAGCTGCAAAAAATGCAGTGTCTTAGATGCATGGAAGCTGGTTTTCTGTCTCCTGGCAGGGCAATCCTAGAACCCTATCTGTGAGCACTATCTCCAACTGGTTGTGCTCAACGTTGTGTGTGGTTAGTAGAGGCAATCATTTGACCACCACAGTTTGAACTAGAACATTCGAGTCATACAGCCATGAGGCACTATAAGGTACTGGGAGAAGGGTGGGTGCACCCAAGGTCACTCTAAGACTAGAAGTCAAATAACCAGAATATAAATGTGCCCACAACACTCAGGGCTCTGCCAAATCCTAGGCCAATTTAAAGGTTCTAGCTAAGTGCCTATGATGTATGGGGTGCAGTTTTGACAAAGCTCTGAATCTTAGTGGCCAGTCCTAATACTGAGTTTATAACTGAAGAGGAATTTTGTTTTGTTTTGTTTTGTTTTGTTTTGTTTTTCGAGACAGGGTTTCTCTGTGTAGCTCTGGCTGTCCTGGAACTCACTCTGTAGACCAGGCTGGCCTCAAACTCAGAAATCCACCTGCCTCTGCCTCCCAAGTGCTGGGATTAAAGGTGTGCACCACCACTGCCCAGCTTTTTTTTTTTTTAAAGATTTATATATTTATTTCATGTATGTAGACACTCCAGAAGAGAGAGTCAGATCTTGTTATGGGTGGTTGTGAGCCACCATGTGGTTGCTGGGAATTGAACTCATGACCTCTGGAAGAGCAATCAGTGCTCTTAACAACTGAGCCATTTCTTCAGCCCTAAGAGGAATTTTAACCCAGCAACATGGCTGCTATGGCAAGAAATCACATCCAAAGACCCAGGTCTGTATGGTACAATATGCCACACACCTTCCCCACCCCCAAGCCCCCAATGGGAGCACACACAGTTTATTAAGTTAGTGAGACTATCAGAAGACATTTTCTTTCATGACAAATGGTCTATGATCTACAATGATGCTTCTCCCATTTGTCCTCAAGGCATTTTGTCAACAGTTCTATCTTTTTATATTTTTTACTTTTTTGTATTAGATATTTTCTTTATTTACATGCCATATGATATCTCCTTTCCCAGTTTCCCCTCTGAAAAATAGGAGAACAAAAAACAAAACAAAACAAAAACAAACAAACAAACAAAACCCCTGTTCCCTCCCCCCACTTCAGCAACCCACCCTGTGCCACTTCCTGGCCCTGGCATTCCCCTAACTGGGGCATAGAACCTTCACAGGGCTAAGGGCCTCTCCTCCCATTGATGACTGACTCGGCCATCCTTTGCTACATATGCTGCCGAAGCCATTATTCCCACCATGTGTACTCTCTGGATGGTGGTTTAGTCCCTGGGAGCTCTGAGGGTACTAGTTAGTTCATATTGTTGTTCATCCTAGGGGGCTGCAAATCTTTCAGCTCCTTGGGTCCTTTCTCTAGCTCCTTCATTGGGAACTCTATACTCAGTCCAATGGATGGCTGTGAGCCTCTACTTCTATATTAGTCAGGTACTGTCAGAGCCTCTCAGGAGAGAGCTATATCAGGGTCCTGTCAGCCAGCACTTGCCAGCATCCACAATAGTGTCTGGATTTGATGGTTGAATATGGGGAGGATTCCCAGGAGGAGCAGTCTCTGGATTGTCTTTCCTTCAGACTCTGCTCTATAGTTAGTCTCTGCAACTCCTTCCATGGGTATTTTGTTCCCCCTTTTAAGAAGGAATGAAGTATCCACACTTTGGTCTTCCTTCTTCTTGAGTTTCTTATGGTTTGTGGATTGTACTTTGTATATTCCAATCTTCTGAGCTAAAATCCACTTATCAGAGAGTGCATACCATGTGCGTTCTTTTGTGATTGGGTTGCCTCACTCAGGATGATATTCTCCAGATCCATCCATTTCCCTAAGATTTTCATAAACTCATTGATTTTAATAGCTGAGTAGTACTCCATTGTGTAGATGTGCCACATTTTCTGTATCCATTCCTCTGTTGAGGGACATCTGGGTTGTTTCCAGTTTATGGCTATTATAAATAAGGCTTCTATAAACATAGTGGAACATGTGTCCTTATTACATGTTGGATCATCTTCTGGCTATATGCCCAGGAGTGGTATAGCTGGGTCCTCTGGAAGTACTATGTCCAATTTCCAGAGGTACCACCAAAATGATTTCCAGAGTGGTTGTACCAGCATGCAGTCCCACCAGCAATGAAAAAGTGTTCCTCTTTCTCCAAAACCTCTCCAGCATCTGCTGTCACCTGAGTTTTTTATCTTAGCCATTCTGACTGGTGGGAGGTAGAATCTCAGAGTTGTTTTGATTTGCATTTCCCTGAATAAGGATGTTGAACATTTCTTTAGGTGCTTCTCAGCCATTCAGTATTCATCAGTTGAGAATTCTTTGTTTAGTTCTGTACCCCTTTTTTAATAGGGTTATTTGATTCTCTGGAGTCTAACTTCTTGAGTTCTTTGTATATATTTCATATTAGCCCTCTATCAGATATACGATTGATAAAGATTTTTTCCCAATTTGTTGGTTGCCATTTTGTCCTATTGACAGTGTCTTTTGCCTTACAGAAGCTTTGCAATTTTATGAGGTCCCATTTGTCAATTCTTGATCTTAGAGCATAAGCTATTGGTGTTCTGTTCAGAAAATTTTCCCCTGTGCTCATGTGCTGGAGGATCTTCCCCACTTTCTTTTCTATCTGGCTAGAATACAGACATGTCCATTTTACAAACCTATAAGTTAAAAATTATTTTGTAGAAGGAAGCAGCCATGTTTGAAACTGCTATCTAATTGAGAGGCAGGCAAAGCAGCAAATCAGAGAAAGATTTGACAGAATGAGTTGGCATAAGATATGCCTAACTCTCATGATAAAAGCACAGTAAAGAGAACCTATTCAAGAGCAGTGCATAAAGGGAAAGTCAGTTAGGAGTCAATGCAGTGAGTGCAGTGGAGTTAAGTTCATTCATGAGTTCAAGCAGTTCAGTGTAGGTCAGTAGAGGCAGTTAAAAGCAGAGAATAAGAAGAAGCCAGAAGATTAGAACAAATTACCAGAGTTAGTTTGAGGCCAAATAGAGCAATCCAGTAAGAAGCCAAGAGAAGTCAGATTGAATCATTCAGCTTGGAGAGGAGTTTGAGCCAGAAAAGGCTTAGTTGAACCAGCCAACCAGAGTTCAGAAAGAACTAGAAAAGTGAGCTTATTCAGTTGTTAGTCTCAGCAGCTAAAACAAACATGTTGGGCCTAGATTTGTTTGGAGAATAGAAACTTCCAGGCCTAACCCTAGAGATAGTTAGTACAGAGACTCAACCCATGCCATGCATCTCTACAGCTTGGGTACTGTATCTCATCATAAGAGGAGGGATAAACATTTACAATAACAAATCCTTATGGAACATTTTTGCCTTGTTCCCCAATAGATAGTATCTTTTTTCCTACTCTGACACCCAAGCCTGGTTATTGCCATCAGTCACCAGTTTCTGGAACTTAGCCCTTCACCATAACAAACCTGAATGTCCCCTCTCCCTCTTCCTCTCCCTTTTCCCTCTTCTCCCCCTCTCTCTCTTTCTCCCCTCCCCAACTCCCCTACCTCTCTCTCTCTCTCTCTCTCTCTCTCTCTCTCTCTCTCTCTCTCTCTCTCTCTCTCTCTCTCTCTCTCTCTCCCCCAAGCAGCATCTTTTTCAAGGCTGTACTGTTCACAATAGGGTTTTGTTTAGTGTGGCCAAAAGGTTAACTCTTGCCTTTCTGCCTTCTTCCATATATCTTTCACATCTTTGTGCTAAAAGCAGGCACTTTAGACTCCCATCCGACCTCCTTAATTCTGGTGAGATCAACCTGTAATACAATCAGTGCTTCAGCTTGGTTTCTCAATAAGGAAAAGACATGGGGGAGTTGGGAAGGTGGGTTTTCTGCCAACTTCACAGTCCACCTTTTAAAGAAAGAAATTTAAAGTATCAGGGCTCAGGAAGGATTCTTGCAGTAAGATTCATATATTTGTAGGAAAACAAATTTTACAAGAAGCAACTGAAGGAAATCCAGTCCATTTATTTTGCTTGTTTTGACATTGGCAAATAATGACAAACTGGAGGAAAAGACAGGTTTAAGGATTGCAGCAATTAGTTAATTTGTGACTGATTACTTAAAAAATAATATATGCAACACCAGGCTTCTCCAGAGACAAGTTACAAATTATTCTGGTTGTTCCTGTTGTTGATGCCATTGCTGATGTTCTGTTGTATTTAAAGGATTGCAGGTGCCATATGTTTGTGAATATTAATATCATTTGAGGTTTCTCAGGTTGCCATAACCACCTTAGCTCCTTTCTGCCATCAGGATTTGATGCACTAAAGGCAGCACTGTGAAGTAGCCCACATATGCAAACACAGCATGAGAAGCTGCTCTCTTTCTACTCTATAGTCACCAGCCTTCTTGGTTGGAATATAATGACCAGAATGTACAAGATTCCAGACCACTAATACTGTCAGACCTGCATTCCTTCCAGTACAGTCATCTTTAACCATCACTCCTCCAGACTCCAGTGCTTGTCATAATCCAGGCAGATGCATTCCCTTTCTTTGTTTTTAAAGATGTTTTTAATTTAATTTAATTGTCTATATATTCCTGCTCATAGCCCCACTCCTAGTCACCTCCTCCCACAATTATTCCCCCATCCTCCCTCCCTTTCTCCTCTGAGCAGGTGGGGGACCCCTGGGTAGCATCCCCCCTTACCCTGGTACTGCAAGTCTCTTTGAGGATAGGCACTTCCTCTCCTACTGAAGCCAGATAAGGCAACCCAGCTAGCTACAGGGAAACATCCCACATACAGGCAACAGCATTTGAGAAAGCCCCCATTCCAGTTGTTTGAAACACACAGGAAGACCAAGCTGCACATCTGCTATATGTGTGCGGGAAGGCCTTAGTCCAGCCCATGAATGCTCCCTGGTTGGTGGTTCAATCTCTGAGATTCCCCAAAGGTCCAGATTAGTTGACTCTGTTAATCTTTCTGTGGAGTTCCTATCCCCTTTGGGGCCCACAATCCTTGAGCCTGAAAAGATGGGTCAGCAGTTAGGAGAATTGTCTGTTCATCCAGAGATTCAGGTTTGATTCCCAAGGCCCACATGGTAACTCCAGTTTAAGGGAATTTGATGCTGACTTTTGGCCTGTGCAGGCACCAGGCATGCAAGTGGTACAAAGACATACATATAGGCCAAACATTGAGACATATAAAATAAAATAAACTTAAAAAATATTTTTCACAATAAAAATAAAAATAGATTAGAGAAAGTTATGAAAAACAGGTTTATTTGTGTGTGTATGTATGTATACATGTATATTTGTATGTGAGTACATGTGCCTATGGCTTTACCATATTACTCCTAATATAGCTCAAATTGTGTATCCTTCTGGGTCTTGGTTTCCCTCATTCTAAATGAAAAGAGTGAACTATCTATATAAAAGAGGTGTTCTGAATATTGCAGAGATAAATACTGGGAACAGTTTAGAGTTGTAGAAGTTAATAGAAAAACCTCATTCAGATGAGATTTTTAAAAACAAAAACAACCCAGATTGGTGATTGACTCAATTAACAAGTCTAGAGGGAAGGTCTCCTTCAGGGTTCATTTGGTTCAGAAACTCAGTCCCAGTATCAGGTAGCTGGTTCCTTTTCCTCTCCCTGCTCTTTCTTCTGAGATGTCAGATGCAGTCTAAAGTTGGCTGTCCTTCAAAGTTCCAAGAGCTTTGGGAAAAAAGTTCCAAGAATTGAAGATCCTTCAGCTATTGTTTCTCTTATTCAAAACTAAGGAAAGAACAAAATGTTCCCTTCAAGAAATTCTCCAAAAAGGGTGATGGGAAAATCACAGAAAACCCTCATGATTTGATGTCCAGATGGACCAGAAAATTTGTGTGTAGCTCACTACCCGAGCAGAGGACTTCTCATGGTAATTGACTCAGGTCACACTTATGGGAAAAAGTACTAGAGCCCTGGGAAGGGGATTATAAATCCTGGAACATTGCTTTTCAAACCTTTAAGTTGCACACTAGTAAGATGGGAAAGAGCACAGAACTGATACTGGGTAGATATAAATCTGCTATATGGATTCAAGATTCAAGTCCTTAAGTAAGGATGAAGATCATATTGAAACTAGCAGGTAGCATTAGGTCATCTATACCTTGGTAACTAACTACTCCCTGTTCCTCTTTATATGTTTGCTTATTGCTAGCATAAATGTCTCTCCATAGCCTATCCTTTAACTTAAATTTTGAAGCAACATGCTTTCCTGATCTTTTTACCAAACTCTAATAGGAAATGTCTAGTACACCTATCCCAAACTGAGTAGCTAGTAGTATACACAGAATATTACTTCAGTAAAATCTTAGTGAATAAGAGAAACTCTGTAAAATATCCTAGCTGGGAAAAGCATCGCTCAAGCAAGATTTAGAGATCATTTGCATTCTTATGACCTTTGAAAAACTGATACAGTTATTTTAAAACATATATATTCTTTCTTATACTAATGAACTATTAATTATGCAGGAAAAAATGAGTATGTCTTTGGCATAGGCCAGATGATTAGTATATGTTTATTCTTTATGATAAGAACATTTATTTTATTGTTTGGTACTTTCCTGTGTGTGTATGTGTATACCTATACATGTGTGTGTAAATATATGAATGCAGGAGTAGATTTGTATGTAGGTATACATGTATGCTTGTGCACACGTATATAGAGCCCAGAGGTCAACCTAGGGTACCATTCCTCAGAGGCCATCCACTTGGGTTTTGTTTGCTTGGTTTGGTTTTGGTTTTTGTTTCAGTTTGGTTTTGTTGTTTGTAGTGGTGGAGGTAGTAGTGGTTTGGTTTGGTTTGGTCTGGTTTTTCGAGACATGATCTCTCCCTAGCCTGGAACTCACTAAATGAGCTGAAATGGCTAGCCAGTAATCCTCAGTGTCTCTACTTTCTATCACTTCAATTGCTATTATGCACTCAGCATCTTAATGTGGTTTTAGAGGATCTAACATGCTTGCATGGCAAGCACTTTACAAACTAAGCTACCTCCTCAAGCTCTTTTTATTTTCTTTAACAATAACATTTGAAGTAAGCAATTTAATTTAACCAGACTAGATATAGTACAAAGACCATCCTAAGATAATGTATGCTTGTCCTAAAAGCTTAGAAATCTCCAAATCAATACATTTTAACTAAGACCTATAGTTCTCAAAACCACAAATCATTAGGGAAAAAAATCCCTGTATAAAGTATTTGCATTGCAAAAAGACTTTTTGTATACAACTTAATCTTACAATGCTTTATCTTTCACAGGATATGTCATAGATTTTAGAATAACATAACAAAGACTTTTAGTTTAATTCTGTCCTATTTTCAGTAAATAGTATTACTTCCAAACAAATTAATTTTAAAATATAGATGATTTTAGTAAGTTCACAACATGCAATTATTTTATATCTAGGAATTTGAGAAAGAATTAGAAAAAACAACTCTATTAGGTTTTTTTCAATATTATTATTATTTGTATTTTTTTCTGAAGCTTGAAGAATACCAAAATTTGATTACCTGAAAATTAGCTGACTTTCTAAACATAATATTGTAAACTAGAAAATGTCTTTGAAAGGAGAAGAGTGTGTGTGAGATGATAAAACATAATGTATGTATCAGAGTAAAGAGCAAATGTGGATAGACTAGCTAAATTTAGCAGAAAGGCTATAATGGTTCAGAACTTGTCCTTCTGGTTTGCAGAGGCCATGTGGTGAATTTTAAGAGTAGAATCTGATGAAAGAGTGAAACAAGAAATGCATACAGAATATAAACTAGCCAGAGCAGCTGAACTTCATGGAAAACGGTGACAAATTTTCAAACCACAATAAAAACACATGTGCTGAATGCAGGTGACATCACGTGAGTACTGCTTCAATCTCCATCAGACATCTCTCCATCCATACACATAACCAACCACATTTTTATTTCACAATGCCTCTGAAAAGCAATGTTTGGCTTTCTCTCTGTCTATGAGCTTTCCTCAGCCTAATATAGAGGAAAGCCTCAGGATATAAACTAAGAGTATAAAGGGTAACTAATGTGATGGACAGTTGCATGTGAACTCTCTGAAGAAGTAGATGCCTGATCCAACTCAAGGTTAAGACGTCAAGTAACTTTGATCTATATTTCTAAGTACTTGGAATTAAGTAATCCAAAATACCTGATAGTACTAAAAGGTGAAGTCATACTACAATAAGTCACTTTCCAAAAGCAAAATCCAGCAGAAAATAAAGGGGAAGACATTGTTAATCTTATAAGCAAATCATGTTCACAGAAGATACAAGCTCGATAGGCAGGTTAAGGCAGGGATCCTGAAAACCAGTTTGGGGAATATCCTCGTTGGAGAGCAGGAATGTCAGAAGAGTTCTGTTCCTAGATCCATGTTACCACTTCTTCAAAAATGAGCACCTCTGCTTAGAGCTACATTTTACTTTCTTGCTGAATCTCCTGTCTAGTGGACATCTTTGGAACTGGATCTCAGAATTTTTCATGGTAAAAATAGTTCGCACATATTCTCCAGTTATAGCCCATCTCTGAAATGATGTTAGGGTCCTAATTCTTGAATGGGAAATGCTCCAGGAGCCTTCCAGGCCATTGAGGATGATCACCTCTCTAATGGAATCTACTGCTCATCCTAGATGGAGACATGAAATTCTAATCTGCTCCAGAGATTAGAGCATTGCATACCATTGTCTCCTCCTGTAAGAGTCAATCCAGTTGGACTTATCAGTCACTTGGCCAAAAGACCATCTCCAGGAAAGCTGATTAACCTATGTTGAAGATATGGGAGGAAAAAAAATCTACCCTTCATGAATTAAAGTATTTTTCCTTCTCAGAAGCCTCACCAGCCTTCATACAGTTGCTTACAAAACTTTTTCCATACAACTCTGTTAAATGTTTGTGCTTTTTTGAGTCTTATCTTGAAGAAGAACAACATTTGCTTTTCAAATTCTCTTCTCTTTCTTTCAGATACTGGCCAAGGCCTAAGTATTTTCTCTGGCTCTTTGGGTTCTTCTCTGAAGCTCTCTCCTTTCACCATGTAGCTGTTTGTTCCCATGCTCCTGAACCTTGCTTGCTGAACACGCCACCCTAATGCACAATACCTAGCTTTATCTCTTCCTCTTCTTCATCTCCCTCCTCTGGCAGCTGCCAAGATAAGCAGCTTTTCTACTCTGCAGTTTTCTCTCCAACTCTCCTAATCTTGTCCTGGAGCTTCCTACAGAGTCTGATTTTAAATCATTTTGTTAGCAAGACTAAAAGCTCACAGAGGGAGCCTCCTCTTTCCCAGTAGCACAACCGAACAATCAGTGGACAGAGCCATGTGTTATTCTATTGCTTCAGTTGAATTTGAGTGATGGGTAGCTTTGGTGAACAGCCTGAGGCTTGCACAGCAATCAGCATGCTTGGTGATACAGCTGAACTTTGGTACTCAAAAAGCCTCTATCCCAGTTCCTTTACTATCCCAAGCATAAAACCAGAAATGCAAGCAGTGCTGTGGGAAGAACCTTTTTTTTGTAATGTCTACAAAGCTACCTAATCTAAAGCAATATATCACGACACTGAATAAGGAGGCAGCTAAATTAATTATAATAAATCCATGCTGTGGAGTGCTATAAAGTCTTCAGTAAGAGTGCATTCACTTACATATGCTGCTATGAGAAATATATCAATTATGCTGCAAAGTAAAAAAGAGCTACTTGATAAACAATATAACACTGTATCATTTGCATATGAGTCTCACATGCAGAAGAAAAGCACATGCTTATTTCCCTTTACATCTGTAAAATTTTCTGAAGTGCTTATAAAATGCTAATCACCTGGTGACTGTGGCTAGCCTCTACCTCCACTTCAGGGACACTGTGGTGTCAAAGTTGTCAAAGACTTTATGTCAAAGTTGTTACAATGAAAAGGGCAAGGTAATATCTTCTCCCCTTTTCTGTATGTGTGAGGATAAAGTTTAAAGTAAGTAGTTGACTGTATAAACTGAGCATGGTGATACCTGAGTAGATACAGTAAAGAAAATTAGGAGTTCGAAATCTTTTGCTACATAGTTAGTTCCAAAACAGCTTAGGATAAATGAGACCCCGTAAAAATAAATATGTAAAACAGCCTATTACACATTGTTTTTTTTTAATCAAATATAAGTGAGAGCTTATGCACGCGTACATGAGCACTATGTGCACAACATATAGACAGACAGCTCATTCTCATACCAGCTTTTAAAAGCTGAGTGTATATCATCTGGTTCCAATCTGTGGCATGTTTCTATGGCTCTAGGAATCCTTATTTCCAACACTACCAAGAGTGGGATGTAAAGTGAATAAATGAATGAATGAATAAATAAATAAATAAATAAAGGAACAGAGAAAGAAGTTAACTTGACATTTGTTCTCTTGCTACCAAGTTTAGACTTTTCAAAACAAACAGAATCTTGTATTTCATGTTTTTTCCCCAAAACAGAAGGAAATAGAATCATCCCTGGTGCTTCCAGTGATATGCACAGTGTCCCATCTATTCCCCAGTTTCAATAAATCGTGCAAGCCTGGGTGGTATCACTGAACACACCTCTGCCATGACTCAGAAAACCAAAAGGATGGTGGAACTCCATGCTCAGTGATGCAGGAATGATGCCCATTGAACCATGAGGGATGTGGCAGGCAACACAACCTGTTAAATCTGTTCTCCTTGGTTACAAATCACAGAGAGAAGGAAAATAAATAAATTAAACTACACCAAACAACAACAACAACAAAAAAAACCCACTTACCTTAGTAGGTGAGTACTTTCCAGATTAGGTACTGTTCTCTCACAACTCAGCAGTAAATTAACTGCGGACAAGAACATCTAACATAGGTTTCTTAATTTTTAAACTGTAATTATACCAATTCACTAATACATTATGAAGATTGGCAAATAGTGTTTGAAATGAAAGCGGATGAGAGTTAAGATATACTGAAAATAAAACTTCTAATATTTCTAATAGTGAAATGTTGTTACAAATAACTCAAATATTTACTATGATGGCATCTTATAACCAGTTATGAAATTTGGGACAGTGGTGTGGACAGGTGTTGGGGAAA
This sequence comes from Mastomys coucha, assembly GCF_008632895.1. NCBI lineage: Eukaryota > Metazoa > Chordata > Mammalia > Rodentia > Muridae > Mastomys > Mastomys coucha. The sequence continues at coordinate 36,118,294 of NW_022196911.1, read as the reverse complement.
GGGTAGAGAAGAAAGGAAGGAAGGAGAGGAGAGAGGAAAGGAGGGAAAGGATATAGATGGGAGGGGTAGAAGAGGAGAAGTCAAAACAGTAAAGGAGAGGAGAGGAGAAGACAGGAGAGGAG
>NW_022196911.1:36093833-36117697 GCF_008632895.1 Mastomys coucha | reverse complement strand
AGGAGAGGAGAGGAGAGGAGAGGAGAGGAGAGGAGAGGAGAGGAGGAAAACTATACCTAAAACAAAATCACAATCTTTGGGCTGGAGAGATTGCTCAATGGTTAAGTGAATACTGCTCTTGCAGGTAACCCAAATTCAGTTCCTAACACTGAGTCAAGTAGCTCATAACTGCCTATAACTCCAGCTCCAGACACTTCAACAACCTCTTCTGGTCTCCAAGGGTACTTGCACTCATATACATATACATACATACACACAGATACACAACAATATGTATGATTAAAAATAAATACATCTATCTTTAAAAATAATTCAATCTCAGCTACTATGTGGACAAAAACTTCAGACAATGTCTTCTTACTGCTGACATGTCTCCTTAGATGGAAGAACAGAATTAAATTCAGAAAATAAATTAGCAATTAGATGGTGACAATACTTAGTGAGTATTTTCTGGTTGACCAGCACTATCACTAGTCTTATATCTTATATTTAGTTTTCCCAATAATGCTGTGTAATAGACTTCATTTCCATTTTACATATGTAAAATGAGGGGGAAAGTGGCTGAAAATAAGGGAGTTTAAAAAAATAAAATAATAATAACTGTAACAAAATTCTTTCTCTTTGTATTTCTTAGTTCTATCAATACAAAAGCTACAGAAAGCAGTCTTCTTCCAGCTTAAAAATGAGATAGGAGCCAGGTAGCGGTGGCACACGCCTTTAATCCCAGCACAGGGGAGGCAGAGGCAGGAGGATTTCTGAGTTTGAAGCCAGCCTGGTCTACAGAGTGAGTTCCAGGACAGGCAGGGCTAAAGAGAGAAACCCTGTTTCAAAAAGCACCCCCCACACACGAAAAAAAGTGAGATAGGACTCATGATACATATCACAATGAGGCAAGCAAGCCAAAGGAATAGTTCGGCAGCCTAGGACCCCACTCAGCATTCGCTATGCACACATCCCTCTTCTAATAATGCACTTGACAGCCTAGCAAAGTGTGCACATAAACGTCTCTTTGAAAAATCTACCTAGATAGCTGTTAGCAACCTAGAGCCCTACATGCATTAAACCACACCCCACTCTGAACAAAGAAGTAAGTGTATCTCTCTTTAATGGCCATCAATTTCATACATATTTTAGTCAATCACATTTCACTTTATCCAGGAACAAGAATAATAACGTTAATGTGGCACTAACTGGTTTATGAAAAAAAACAAAACTATGGTTTTTGTCCTACTGATCACGTCCTTTGCATAATATTTTATTACATTTTTAAGTAAAATAAAAACCTCACTTGTATTAAAATCAATCAACAAATAAAACAGTGCCATTTAATTTGTGGTGAAAAATTTTTTATAGCAAATTTACTCTGAGTTAGCAGTTCAGACTGGGAGATATGAGGTTCCAGGGGATCATTAACAGCAAAACACAATCAGAATATATTGTATTTAAAAATAAATTTTCAATAAATGAAAAATTTTTAAAAATAAAACTTACTTGTTTGTCTGGAGAAAAAAGGCACTATGCTCATCAGTTGGGTAAAGGCCAGATGTTTCTCTACATTCCAAACTGTCCCCTACAACCCCCTCAGCAAGACATACCATCCCCCAGTGTCAATGATTCTCTCTAATGACACATAAGCATTGACTATCAAATGTATTCCTCAGAGCTGGAGAGAATGCCCAGTAGTGAAGATCAAGCACTGCTCTTGGAGAAGATTTGTGGTTCTAAGAACCCATGCCAGACAATTACTACAGCTCCAGCTTATCTTAACACCTGCTTCTGCCCTCTTCAGGTACTACATGTCTATGTGAAACACACACACACACATTACTTAAAAATAATATTAAACATTTTCTAAACAATGCATGACTTGTATTATTTATGATAATTTAATATTCTCAAGCCAATTAAATTACAGGGCATATGTTCATAGCAATGCTGTGTTCATTAGTATGATGTACGAAGATCATATTTACATATTAGTATAATAGTATCAGAAAGGTATGCAGATCCTTATGTATAAGCAAGGAAAGCATGTTGGAAAAAAAACATCATCCCAAATATTAGCATTGTTGCTACAGAATGGCTGAGTTCATATAAAAGAATGTTTCGTGACAATGCCACTAAACACATCCACACTGTCACTGTGAGAAGAAAAGGTATGGTTGGTACAAGTTAGCATCCTAAAGTCTTGTAGTAGCTTTAAATAGATCAAATTCTGTATCCACGTTTTTTCAAACTGTTACTGGGATTGCTTTACTTCCTGACATCAAGTTCTTTAACAATAGAAAATAGAAGCGGTGGGTGTTTCCCACCAGGTGCCTTTGCAGTGGAGTCAAGTTCACTGCAGTATTTCTGTTCAGAGACAAAGCAATACCTAATGTACTCATGTCACTTCCTTCAGAAGCTCTACTCTTACACTGTCATTCCAAAGTAGAGCTGCTTGCTTCAGCCCACACCAGGAATAGTACAATCATGACTTTATCATTGAATAGATGTTCAAAACTTCCTTAACACCAAATATTCCCTCATGAAGATGTTTAAAAAATTAAGATGCAGCATTGTGTTATCTGTGACATGGCCTCATAAACTACAAATGGATATTCGAAACTATTATTAATATTCCAATAGTAGTGCACATGAAAAAAAAACAGCTTATATGTTAGTTCCAGGTAGTCCCATTATAACTAGCCAAAAGCTAATATTAAATATAAAAAATCTTGGCATAGTGGCCCACATGTTTAATCCCAATGCTGATAAAATAGAAACAGGAGAGTCTCTGGGCATGGCAACCCAGGCTTTCTATCAATATTGATGAGCTCTAGATTCAGTGAGAGATCTTGTTTCAAAAAATGTGAATTTTAGGAAGACATCCTACATCAATCTCTGGCATCCACAGGCACACAAACATAGGCACACACACAGACATAGGCACACACATATACATATGTACACACACACAAGCACATAACTAAACACATAAAAACTATGTCAACAAATCTTCAGATATACCATTTATTTATACCAACTAAAGAAGCTACAAAGAAAAAGGTTTGATCTCAAGAAGAGATAAATTCTGAACTTCTATATTAGCCAAAGAAAAAAGAGAGCAAAGAAGAAGGTGGAGAAGATATGGTATTCAGTTGCCATTGTCAACATGAATAAAGTGTTGATCACCTAGGAGATACACCTCTGACTGTACCTCTGATGATGTTTTCAGACAGATTTAACTATAGAGTGATGACACAACCTAGCTGTGGAGAGCATCATGGGGGGTTGGGTGTACAAAATGAAGTAGAAGAAATGGAGCATGAGAGTTAACATTCATCTCTTCCATCTCCTTCCATACCTGATTCTTCCCCTCTTTTTCTGCTCCCCCTCTTCTCCTCCTCCCAAGTCCCTCCCACTCTCTACTTCCCTTGATTATTTTGTTCACCCTTCTAAGTAGGACTGAAGCATATATTATTTGGTCTACCTTCCTCTTGAGCTTCATGTGGTCCATAAGTTCTATCATAGGTATTTCATGCACTTTGCCTAATATTCATTTATCAATGAGTACATACCATGTGTGTTCTTTTGTGACTGAGTTACCTCATTCAGGATGATATTTTATAGATCCATCCACTTGCCTGGGAACTTCATGGAGTCATTGTTTTTAATAGTGAAGAAGTATTCCATTGTGTAAATGTACTACATTTACTGCATCCATTACTTTGTTGAGGGACATCTGTCTGGGTTGTTTCCAGCTTCTGGCTATTACAAGTATGGCTGCTATGAACACAGTGGAGCAAGTATCTTTACTGTGTGTTGCAAAACATCTTCTGGGTATATGCCCAGGAATGATATAGCTGGGTCCTCAGGTAGCACTAAGTCCAATTTTCTGAAGAACTGCCCGAGTGGTTGTACCAGCTTGCAATTCCACTAGCAATGGAGGGTTATTACTCTGACGTAGTGTCTGTCTTTGTCACTGAGGAAAATTTCCTGTATTCAGCAAAATGCTGGGTCCTCTTTACATATCCAGTCTGTTAGTCTGTGTCATTTTATTAGGGAAATCAGTCCATTCATGTTAAGAGATATTAAGGAATAATGATTGTTGCTTCCTGTTGTTTTTGTTATTAGAGGAAGAATTATGTTTGTGTGGCTATCTTCTTTTACGTTTGTCGAAAGATTACTTTTTTGCTTCTTCTAGGGTATAGTTTCCCTCCTTGTGTTGGCGTTTTCCATCTATTATCCTTTGTAGGGCTGGATTTGTGGATATTGTTGTCATGGAATATCTTGTTTTCTCCATCTATGGTAATTGAGAGTTTTGCTGGGTATAGTAGCCTGGGCTGGCATTTGTGTTCCCTTAGGGTCTGTATAATATCTGCCCAGGATCTTCTAGCTTTCATAGTCTCTGGTGAGAAGACTGATGTAATTCTTTTTTTTTTATTAGATATTTTCTTTATTTACAATATCTCCTTTCCCAGGATCCCCACCAAAAGAAAAAAGAAAAAGAAAAGAAACTAAGAAAAAATAAAATAAAATAAAGAAACAAAAACTAAGACAATCCCGTTCCCTTCCCCCATAGGTCTGCCTTTATATGTTTCTTGACCTTTTTCCCTTACTGCTTTTAATAGTCTTTCTTTGTTTTGTACATTTGGTGTTTTTTTATTAGATATTTTCTTTATTTACATGTCACATTTCCCAGTTTCCCCTCTGAGAAAAAAACAACAACAACAAGAACAAACTCCTGCTCCCTCCCCCCATTCCCTGCTTGCCACCCCATCCTCTCCCACTTACTGGCCATGGCATTCCCCTACACTAGGGCACAGCACCTTCACAGGGGCAAGGGCCTCTCCTCCCATTGATGACCAACTTGGCCATCCTCTACTATACACATGCTGCCGGAGCAATCAATCCCACCATGTGTACTCCTTGGTTGGTGGTTTAGTCCCTGGGAGCTCTGAGGGTACTAGTTAGTTCATATTGTTGTTCGTCCTAAGGGGCTGCAAACCCCTCAGCTCCATTGGTCCTTTCTCTAACTCCTTCACTGGGGACCCTGTACTCAGTTCAATAGATGTCTGTGAGCCTCTACATCTGTATTAGTCAGGTACTGTCAGAGCCTCTCAGGAGATAGCTATATTTAGGCTGGCTTGCCCTTCCTTCAGTCTCTGCTCCATAGTTAATCTCTGCAACTCCTTCCATGGGTATTTGGAAGGACACATGCTCCACCATGTTCATAGCAGCCTTATTTATAATAGCCAGAACCTGGAAACAACCCAGATGTCCCTCAAAAGAGGAGTGGATACAGAAACTGTGGTACATCTACACAATGGAGTACTACTCAGCTACTAAAAACAATAAATTTATGAATTTCTTAGGTAAATGGATGGGTCTGGAGAATATCATCCTGAGTGAAGTAACCCAATCATAAAAGAACAAACACGGTATGCACTCTCTGATAAGTGGTTACTAGCCCAGAAGTTTGGAATACAGGAAGAACAACCCACAAACCACAAGGAACTCAAGAAGAAGGAAGACTAAAAGGTGGACATTTCATTCCTTCTTGAAAGTGATATTACTAATACTAATAATTTTGTGGTAGCAAATACAATAGCTGAGACTGATTAAATAAGTAAATTCCTAGAAAAATAATGTGAAGCAGAAAAAAATATAAAAATACTTACTAAAGAATTAACACCAAATATGGTAGCAGCCTTTTTTCATTCAAGCACTCAGAAGGCAAGGGCAGAAAGAGTTTTATGAGTTTGAGGCCAGCCTGGTCTATATAGGGAGGTCCAGGCCTGCCAAGGCTACCTAGTAAGGACCTTTCTTGAAAAGAAAAATTAAAGTCATTGAGTGTCATCCCAAACTCTGGATTCAAGCAGTGTTCATTAATTGAATTTATTGCAGAGTTAAAGAAAAGGTAGCATAAATCTTAAATGAACTTTACAACAAAAAGAGTACATGTACTTTTAGGTATGCTCTGAGATTTGCATAATTACACTAGCAAAACTTGAAAAGATAAAATATGCCCTCAAAAGATTCCTCAAAAAATTATATAAATGTTTCTTTTAAAAAATCAAATTATTAGAGAAACTCTGTCTCAAAAAAAAATCAAATTATTCTCAATCCATAGTAATACATTTTTGGTAAAAAGAGCTTATTGGAGGTAAGCAAGGTTAGTTTAACATTTAAAAATCAGTAATCACAACTCATCATATTCAAACAAAAAGTAAAGCCATCTCAGTAAATAATGTGAAACATCTCTATATCCTACAGCATGTTTTATAAGCCTTATGTTCACACTTAAGAACTTGCAATAACCTAATTGCTAAAAAATTGAATTATAAATTCATGCACCAGCCATGTTTCAGAAACACATTTTCCCAAACCTTCAAGGTACCATTCATTTTTTTATTGTAAACAATTCCCAACTCAGAAACAAATTAAGAACTTGAAGTTTCACTTTGTGAGACAATAATAATTTTGTTATGAAAATAAATTAGAGTGTAATAAAAGAAAATTTATAAACCGTCTCATTTGTGATGATGAAAGAATCATTAGCTAAATTAGTCCAGCAAAATATTAAAATAATCACCAATGCATGAGGCTCCAGTAACACAGATGCAGCTTAGCATTAGAAAATGACTAACAGAAAACAAAAGCCAGTGGTTGTCGGCTCTCACCATTTTACATTGTTCTCAAAGTCTTACTCAATACCAATAAATTAGTAAAGTTATTTAATCTTTGAAGCTGATATTCTTGTATACCTGCAGATAAGATTTCAACAAAAATACTACTATTTAAAAAGTATGTAAAAGTAGACATTAAGTAAACTAAAATATAAATTATTGATACTGATCAAGTCAGTGACTACCTAGAATACAAAGATGGAATAGAATACTGCAAAGACAGCCATGGTGTTTGTTAGTCTTGATAGTTAGCCTAATGAGATTTAGAATCATCATAGGAAGAAACCTCTGCATCCCACCCTAATATGAGCATCAGATACTGTGGTGAATAAAAAAAAAAAGAAGCTATCTGAGAGTAACAGACTCTGTTCTTGCTTTCCTGACAGCAGATTTGAAATGTGAACAGCTGACTCGCATGCTGACACCATCATGGGAGGCCATGATGGACACTACTCTTAAACTTTGATCGAAAATAACTACTTTTTCCCTTCAGGTTTTTTTTTTCAGCAATCCATAAAGCAGTTGATACAGAACGGAACCAGAAGTGAGTCTATTGCTATGATAAGCCTGCCTATGTGGTTCTCAGGCCTTTGCAACTGGAAAATAAGAGAATTGGAGACAAGTTTGGAACTTCAGGCTAGAAAACCCTTGACCACGTTAAGCAGAAGTTGATGGGCCTTTCTCTGGTTGTCCTGTCTGTGTCCTAAGAACATAAGTGAAGCTCAGGGAAAAGTAAAACTATTATCATAAAACTAAAAAGAACAGTATCTCTCATCAATGATGGAACTAGACTGGTGGCTGGTAAGAACCAATGATTCTATTGTCTCTTACCCTCTGAGCATCTCTCCAGACCCTCAAAAAATTAATTTTCAAAAATCAATTTGAAAAACAGCCAGAAAATTATCTAACATAAGTAAGCAGTGTTAAATGAAACTGCATCTAAGAGGAATTAAAATACAAAACAATAATAATTAAAGTAGTCTTCAACCCCTCCCATTAAGGGAAAATGGAAAAAATAGTCCACAACACAGTTAGAAACTTGGCATATATTAAATGTCGTCTTAATTCAATAAAGGAGTATTAAGGCAAACATATTGATTGGCCAGCTTTCAACCTCTGTGATAAAAAAACACCATAAGTAAGGCAACACAGAGAAGAAAGGGTTTAATGTCAGCTTCATCGCGAAGTCAGGGCAGGAACTCAGGGCAGGAACCTGCAGACAGGAACTGGGACACAGACCATAGAGAGATGCTGCTTACTGGCTTGCTCCTAAAGGCATGTTAAGTTTCCTTTCTCATTCACTCTAAGACCACCATACCAGGGATGGCACTGCCCTTAGCGCACTGGCCCTTACACAATAATTATCAACCAAGAAAATGTCCACAAACTTGTACACAGGCCAATCTACTGAGGGAATTTTATCAGTTGAGATTTCCTCTTCTTGGTTGACTCTAGCTTTTGTCAAGTTGAAAAAAAAAAGACAAACAAACAAACAAAAAAAACAATTAACACAGCCTGGTATCACTTGAAAAACAGAACCTTTCATATAACTAATTAAACTGCACAAAACAATAGGATTTTCTGAAACACTAAGGCATTTAAGAACCATATAGGGACTGTGAGATGGTTCAGTTGATAAAGGAGCTTGCCACTAAGCCTAATGACCTGAATTCCACATGTTAGAAGAAAAGAAATTACTTCAGCAAGTTGTCCTCTGACCTTTACATATTCACTGTGTCCCCATTCCTCAATAAAAAAATAAATAAATGCAATTTCCCCCAACATCTGAAGGTAGTCCTCCGCTGTTTGGATATGCACTGTGCCTCTCACATTTAATTAATCAATCAATTAATTAATATATTTTTCCTGCACTCATTTGACAGCCCAGACAGCCTGTGGCTCCTAAACCACACTGCCATCCCCATCTGAAGAGTCCTCCCTACAACATCCCCAACCTCAAGGCTTAGACCAGGATGTACACTCTGTGTGTCACTCCAGCCTTCAATATTCACATCAGACACATATACCACCTAAGAAAGAAAGTCACATGCTCAGTTATTGTAAAAGTACAAACAATATGACAAATCAAAAAGTATACATTTTACATTAAAATATAATTGTATCACTTCTCCCTTTCCCTTCTCTTCCCTGTACTCCTTGCCTAGTCTTCTCCTTCCAGCCCCTCCCTGAGCCCCTCTCTCTCCTTCCATATCTCCCATACACACTCAAACTGATAACTTTCTCTGCCTAATTATTATCATTTTATATATATGTATACATATACAATTATACATATAATACATATGTATATATATATGTACATATATTTGTGTATATATAGTGTATATGTGTGTGTGTCTACAAATATATAGATACAATAATCAAGCAACATGGCTGCTCTAGCAAGGGATCACTTCCAAAGACCTTTTAGGTCTGTGTGATAGGGCTGGAATTACATCCCTTTAATCCCTCTGGCTAGAATACAGACATACCATTCATCCCAAACAATGAAAATAATGTTAGTTTGTATAAGGAAGCAACCATGTTTGAAAGTGAGGCCTAACTGAGTGGCAGAAAGATATGACAGAGTGAGTCAGAGATAGAATGCATCCAACTCTTGTGAGAAGTGGTAGAAAGAGACAGAGGCTATTTTACTGGGACAGTTTTAGAATGGCAGGTAACAGAAAGAACAAACTAAACCTAAGTGAAGACAGAACGAGCAGAGGGACAAGAAAGAACCAGAAGATTAGAATAGATTGCCAGAGTTAGTTTGAGGGGAAACAGAGCAAATCAGTCAGAAGTTGAGAGAAGACAATTTGAATCAGTCAGCTTAGAGAAGAGTTTGAGCTAGAAAACCTCAGTTAAACCAGCCAGTCAGAGTTCAGAAAGAGCTAGAAAGACTGAGTTTATTCAGCAGTAAGCCTCCAAGATGACAATTACATCTGATAAATAAAAGTTACTTTTACAGGTGGGGCCCACCCCCTCACCTCTCCCTCTCCCTTTTCTTCTCCCTTCCCACCTCCCCCCCCCCAACCCTCTGTAAATTTTTTCTTTAAAAAAACCATCTGAAAACTTTTCTATTCTTTCAAACTGGGGAAGGTAGACATACCAAAATAGAAAAACTAGATTTACCAAAAGAAAAGAAAAGAAAAAAAAGAAATGAAATAGCACACTACACCAATTAATTTGCAAATAATAGTATAAATCATAACAGGAAAGTTTCTGAACAATATGAAAGGTAGGGGGAAAGCCACACATGGCTCAGCACTGCTTCTTCAGCAACAGTTTTGTCAAGACGATGTTGTGTGTAGCCGTTTCTCTGCATTGAAAGTTTCCCTCTTGGAGAGAGGGAAGGTTCATGAGACTCCCGAATAACTAGGACTCACAGCACTGCTCCTGGATGCTATCTGTGCAGTAGCAACTGCATCTCCTCAGTCGGGTAGCTGCCTGCAAGTTGCTCTGGGAACTCCTCTAATACAGTCCATGTGAATCTCACTCACTTAAGGGAAGGGAATTGATTTATGCAACTGCCCTACATCTGTAAGATGGACTTAAACTGACTTCTTGTTTGTTTGTTCGTTCGTTCGTTTAGTCCGAAGCTTTTCTATCTGAGGTGACCTAAGAAAGATTCCCTAGGAGAAGTTAGTTATGCAGCAAACATGCTCCTTTCTGCCATCCCGATAAGCAAAAAATAACATTTCAATGAAATTAAAATTCATGCAATGTGATTTTTAATTCAGACTCTGCACTTACCTCAAATAAAATAAAATCTGTTTTTTGCATTATTTCTTGTAAATGCATGCAAAGTTTTTATTACAATGAAAATGGCACACAAGTTGGAGTTAAACTGGTATGGGTTCAAAACCCTGCTCTCTCCACTCCAATGTGTGCATACATCTCTAAATGTTGTCGACCACGACCTTCAGGAGGTTCTAATTGGAATGAAGTAAAGCTCGTGAGTGTCTGGGTACAGATGCTCTTCTGATACCTTTTGTCTGTCCCATTTCGAAGCTGATCTAGGTGGAAAACACTTTAATTATTCCTTAAACCTAAAGAATGCTAAACCAAAAGAAAACAGCAATAGATCTCACTCGTTATACAAATGATGAATCTGAGGCTGGGTGGAGATTTGAATCCAAGGGAGAGCTCATAAAGCAAAACCTTCCCCCTCTGTCATCCCGCCTAATACCCAAACTACAAGATAATAAAAAGAAAAAACTCGACTTCCAAACCTCAACGGGGCTCCTGGCCGAGTTTATCATATCCCGTTAATTTCCATTTACCTAGGCTCCGCCACAAGCTATGCGAGGTGGCAAGCCAGGAGTTGGACGAAAAGCGACTTTTTTTTTTTCCTCTTGCTAAATTGCTCCGTGTCCTTTTGCGAACTACAAAAGCTTGTTTGAAAATTCTCCTGCTGAGGCAGCCTCTGGGACGCAGCTCAAGGGCTCCACCTTCAGTCGCAACGGAAAAGGAACGGTTCAAAAACCAATTCCTGTCTCAGTCCTAAGGAGATAGATCTGGAATCTTCTTATTTCATGAAATTTAAATCCTGCAGCCTTTGGGTTTTCTGTAAATAATACGGGCCAGATACTTATCTACTGTGCACAGGTAAAGCAGATAATCTTGCAGTGTGAAAGACTGACTCTAAGTAACTCAAGTAAACTGGTTGTTAAACTACTTCATGGTCTTTTATGTCTTCAGGACTCCTGTCTGCTGTTATGTTATTTAGTTGCACTAGCTGATAAGCTTTTCATTCCAATTCTCCTATGACGTCTACTATTCTTTTGTAATAAGAGAAACGGTATTTCTTACCCAACAGACCTGTTGATAAGCTGCCAGTAGGTTTTGGGCTTTTTATTTTGACAGTTTCAGTAAATATATTTATTGAATGGAATTTTTTTGGAAGAAATATTCTTCCTTGACAAACGGAAATGATTCTTAGTTTAATTAAAAGGCATTACTTAATGCTTAAAGATTAATTTTCCAAGAAGCACTGGTATGGAATACATTTGACAAAAAGAAAAGAAAAACAGAAAAATATTCACAGAATTTCACAGAATTAAACCTCCAAATAGAAGTTCCACTTAAATTTAGTTTATTTAGTTAATAACAAAATGTATGACTACATGTTTTCTATTAAATATATCTTGTGGGGTTATACTTGAGAACAGTACCTAAAATGTCCACTTCTGTTGGGCAGGTGAGAGAAAAATTAGTCATTTCTCTACATTACAATTGGTGGGCGTGGATATCAGCAGATACCTACACAGACATAAGATCTTCCCACATCTTATCATAAATCTGAATGTGTTGCTGACATATTCTATGTTGCTGTCATTTTTGACTGTCAAATCCTCAGATTTCTAAAGTCTTCATGAAAAATAGGTAGAGTTACTCAACATAATAGAATTGTGTTTAGAGATTTTTCTTCCTAATAGGAAATTAAACTTAAACATTAAACCACGAATTTTATATTCATGTTATAATCGTGTCTTTTTTTTTCCTTTTTTTCCTTTGTTGGGGCCCCAGACATACCTCTAACAGTGTCTGCAGAGATTAGAGATTAGAATTGCAATGTGTAAAGAGTTTGGGATGTTGAAGATCCAAAAGCCAGTTACTACATCTTGGGCTAACAGCTTTTGTCCACCTTTTTGTCATAACTAGCATCCTATAACTAATAAATAAAAAACATTGGAATGTATTAACTAAAAAGATTATTTGTGTCCACTGATCCAAAACTAAGAATGTCATCTGATAACATCTTGGGCCTATAGAAAAGCTTCCCCTATCTGAGTCTAGCCACCTCTCTGCTATATCCACCAATTTATTTTAAACTTGCCTGGATTTGTGACTTTCTTTGTTCTTTGAATCTATAAAACTGCTTCCTCCTCAGAATATGACATTTGCTAACTTAAATCTGTGTTCCTGGGATATGTGTCACTAAGACTGGCTTTTGATAAACTAGCTCTTATTCTCTTGACCTTGAGAACAGTGGCTTTTGCATCAAACCTGGTATGAAAGGGAGAGATTAATGCTCTAAGAGAGTAAGAATGTGGAGCAGACCTTGGGCACAAGCTCCACAGCCAGTCCCTCAACACCTAGAGGAAGCTCCACTCCCAGGCGCTCTGACATGCCCAGGATCAGAGGTGAGGAGGAATCAACACCTGTCCCAACACTGGGAGTAACTGGGACCAGCAGGACGAGGCACACAGGAACTCTGCCAGCCCAGTGGCTCAGGTTCCTTCCTGTCTCTCTGGGCTGGTGTCCTGAGCAGACCTTGGGTGCAAGCTCCACAGCCAGTCCCACAACACCCAGAGGAAGCTCCACTTCCAGGTTCTCTAACAAGCCCAGGATCACAGGATCCCAGAATCACAGGAACACAGAGACAGCTTGACTCTGAGGAGTTCTGACACAAACAGGATCACAGGAAGGACAGGATCCAGTCAGATTTATCAAAGGCAGGAAGCACTAGAGATAAGCAGATGGAGGGGGGGGGCAAGCATAAGAAAATAAACAACACAAACCAAGGTTACTTGGCATTATCAGAACCTAATTCTCCCACCATAGCAAGTCCTGGACACACCATCACACTGGAAAAACAAGATTCAGATCTAAAATCACTTCTCATGATGATGATACAAGGACATTAAAAAAGACATAAATAGCACCTTCAAAGAAATATAGGAGAACACACATAAACAGCTAGGAGCACTTCAAGAGGAAACACAAAAATCCCTTAAAGAACTACAGGAAAACACAATCAAACAGGTTGAAGGAAGTGAGCAAAACCATCCATAATTTAAAACTTGAAATAGAAACAATAAAGAAATCAGAAAGAGAGACAACCCTGGAGATACAAAACCTAGGAAAGAAATCAGGAGTCATAGATGCAAATATCACCAACAGAATATAAGAGATAGAAGAGAGAATCTCAGGGGCAGAAGACACCATACAAAACATTGACAAAATAGTAAAAGAAAATGCAAAAAGCAAAAAGCTCCTAACCCAAAACAACCAGGAAATCCAGAATGCAATGAGAAGACCAAACCTAAGAATAATAGGTATAGAAGAGAGTGAAAATTCCCAATGTAATGGGCCAGTAAATATCTTCAACAAAATTATAGAAGAAAACTGCCCTAACCTAAAGAAAGAGATGCCAATGAACATACAAGAAGCCTACAAAACTCCAAATAGACTGGACAAGAAAGAAATTCCTCCCATCACATAATAGTAAAAACACCAAATGCACTAAACAAAGAAAGAATTTTAAAAGCAGTAAGAGAAAAAGATCAAGTAACATACAAAGGCAGGCCTATCAGAATTACACCAGACTCCTCACCAGAGACTATAAAAGCTAGAAGTTCCTGGGCAGATGTCATACAGACCCTACAAGAACACAAATGCCTGCCCAGGCTACTATACCCAGCAAAACTCTCAATTACCATAGATGGAGAAAACAAGATATTCCATGAAAAAACAAAATTTACACAATATCTTTCCACAAATCCAGCCCTACAAAGGATAATAGATGGAAAACACCAACATAAAGAGTAAAACTACACCTAAAAGAAGCAAGAAGGTAATCTTTCAATAAATCCACAAAAACCTAAATCCACCTCTTACAACAACAAAAAAACACGAAGTGACAATTACCTTTTCTTAATATCTTAATATGAAAATTAATATTACCAACATATCCTAATCGATTGAAATCCAATAATATGAGGAATTAGAAATCTGTTGATTGTCATCCAATGGTCTCTCTAATTTGGTACTTGGAGAAATAGGTCCAACATTGTACAATCTATATACACTTTCAGCTTGTTTGTTTGTGACACTATCTGGCTGTGTACCACATAAGGGTCTTGAAATCTTGCTTCTCCTATCTCAGCCTCTCTACTGTAGTATTGTTTATTTCATGTTTTTATACTATACTATGGTTTTCAGAACAGCTTATATATTTCAAAAGTATTTATATACCCGAAAGAAACATAGATGATTAACTAGGGAGGTTGCTTGTAAGAGAACAACAAAGAATGAGACAGAATGCTTTGCTTGACGTATGTAACTCTTGTATCAAGTTTGAAGAAGAGGACTTCTATAAGTTATTCTTTCTCTGAGATGAATGCTTTTCCAAATTATCACAGCTAATGAACCAGATTCTTACCATCTCCTAATGTCTGTGCCACCCTCCAGGCAGAACCATTGTTCATTGAAATAGTTGGTGAATGACTTTATGGATAGACCATCTTAATACATACACCATTTCTTAAATGAATGTAACCTGTTCTCTGTGGGCTGAGAATAAAGTCACTCACTCAAGTCAAATAGCTTTGACCATAGCAGGAATTCTGTATCCAAAAATCGAGCCTACAATTCATTTCTTGGTGCAGCAGAACTGTCAGCTCTCAGCTTAGCTACGACGGAGGTAAAATCCTTTGGTGATGTGAGGGTCATTGAAATACAGCCTTATTACAATGAAATCCAATGTCTAAAATTTGTTCTTATTTTGGGCTTGTACCACAGTAAAAGCCAAGATTTTAAACTCTACTAAATATAAAACAAACAAACAAACAAACAAAAAGACTTTATATATTTATGTTCATTTAAGAAAATACTAGTAGTGATGTATTATTTTGAAATATACAGTTAATATGTTTGGAGTTATTTAAAATTTATATTGAGAAAAATGTATTTTCACTATTGCTATAGATGAGCATCTACATAAGACAGTTAAATTGATTGTTGTTTTATATCAAACAACTTTTATAATACTTATTTTTATTGTTATAATATTTTATAAATTTTAAGGAATATGACAAAAAAGATACTGTAGGTATTTAAAGGGTGTCTCTGAGAGGAGTTGGGGTACAAAAGGGAAACAAGAATGTGATTTAATTCTATTTACTTAAAATATATTTTTAAATGTTAACAAATTCAAATAAATTGAAATCATGCAACTTTTCTCATCATAATGAAACAAGAGTTAAAAAAAACGAAAGTAATAATGGAAATAAAGTTGTATTTTTATTACCCAGAGTTTTCAAAGTATTTATGCATCTACAGACTCTTTTCTAGGAGTAAATATTTGACCCTCAGGGTAATTTCTCTGGGCCAAGATTCCTTCTTAACATTCATACAATGTCTTCTAGTCTTCTCAGTGATCCAAAGCTTTGGTTCTTCTATGAGCCATTGTTTTGTTGCTGAGAAGACAAAATGCAAGTAAATCTAGTAAATTCAGCATAGAGGCACACACCTGGAAAGCCAGCACGCAAAATCTTGAAGAAGGAGAATCATGAGTTGAAGGCCAGTCTAGGTTACAAGAACTCCATAAATAAGATAGATAGATAGATAGATAGATAGATAGATAGATAGATAGATAGATGACAGATGAACAGACAGACAGACAGATAAAACAAGGGAGATAAATGAACACAGAGTTATGTCAGAAGACCTAAAATTGAAACTCTAAATACCTACCTAGACATCTTTGCTCTATACAGCAAGTCTTCCGGTAATTCTGCATGGACCTACCCAATTCAAAATAAATATTTGAGTGTTTCTACTTAACAGACATTATATTGCATGAAAAAAAATGCAGCATCAGCATGCGAGGGTAGTCCTCTAAGAACTCAGAACAACTTCACAAAAGCTGGGGACCACCGTCCTGGAGAGCAATTAGTGGTGGACAAACTCTAAAGTGAGACACAACTGCATTCAAACCCCAGCTTCACTATAGCCCGCTGGTTAACCCTAGGTCAAGTCCTCAGCATGTCTAGGCACCATTTTTTAGTAAGTTGAAAAGAAAAACAACACCAAACAGTTCTCTGTGTTAGAGATGCTGCATTAAAAGAATGAGACTCATCCATGCTTTCAGACAGGAGCCTAGCATAACTGTTTCCTGAGAGGTTTCATCCAGCAGTGAATGGAAATAGGTGCAGAGACACACAGAGAAACGTCAGGAGGAGCTCCAGGAATCTTTTGGGAGAGCAGAGGATAGACTGAGTGAGCTGGAGGAGTTATGGACATCATGAGAACTACAGAGTCAACTTACCTGGGCCTGTGGGGCTCACGGAGACTGAACCACCAACCAAAGAGCATGCAGGGGCTGGACCTAGGCCCTCATCCATTTGTAGCAGATGTGCAGCTTGGTCTTCATCTGGGTCCCCTAACAACTGGAGTGAGGGCGGGGTGCCTCTGACTCTGTTGTCTGCCATTGGATCCCCTTCCCCTACCTGGACTTGCAGGTTGAGCCTCAGTGGATATCCTGTGGTGACATGGTACCCAAGGGAGGCTTCCCCTTCTCTGAAGAAAACGGGAAGGGACAATGGGGAGAAGGATCTGTAAGGGCAAGTCTGGGAAGAGAGGGAGGGAGAGGCTGCAATTGGGATGTAATATGAATAAAAAAGTAATGGAAAAAGAAAAAAATGTACCAACAGACATTATTTTCATCGCAGGAAAATGAGAACAGCTTAGGCCTTTTGTTCCCACTGAGTGCTTTTTCATCATGTCAGCATCTAGAAAATTTTGTTTCTCCTCTTGGCCCAAGCATGAGACATTTGCTATCCCAAAAGAATGAATGTGGAACATTGTTATTCTTAAGTCTCCAGTAAAAATATGACTGTGGTTCCAAAGTAAACATGCAAGGTCACTTGGTCTCTGTCTTCTCTGCTCTCCCTGTGTGAAAATCCAGACATGCAGTCTCGCATACCATGTCTCGGTTATAAAGAATTCATTATAAGTGCTTCAGGAGTTGGAGATGTGGCTCAGTCAGTAGTGCGCGTCCCTCGTTATCCATGATATCCGGTGTTCCAACCCCAGCACTACATAAAATGGTGTGGTGGCATATACCTTTAATCCTAGCTCCTAGAAGAGGCAGGTATGAAGATTAGAAGTCTGGGCTCATTCTTGACTGTACAGTGAGCTCCAGGCAAGCCTGAGCTATGAAAGACCTTAAGGAAATAATAGATACAAAATTATTTTTAAAACAATTATTTCAGTGGAAACAAGAAATGGATACAAGCGCCACAGAAAGATGCTTGCTGCTGTATTTGTAATGGTAAGGCAGCACCTCATAATAACAGATAATTACTCGGGTTCATTGTTTCATTTGAAAGAAATGAAATTCGTGAGGTTCATGCCTTTTGATTTCATGTCTAGTTTGGAAGAAAACACATCTATATAGGTCTTTTGGTCAAATGAGAGATCCAATTGTTATTAGCAAGAACTCCTTCCTGGAGTAATGTAAAGCAAAACTGTTGCCTCCTAAAGTAATGGAAAGCCATTTTTTAGGAGAAAAGTTTAATTCTGCTCCTAATTCATAGCTCAGCCAATTAGAGACAGCTCGGAGATTAGTTAACTACTGCAGGTGTTTGTTTTGTTTTGTTGGTGATTTTTGTTTGTTTAGTATCTTCCTGGCTTTTCCTTCTTTCTGTAAATTAACTTCTCCCAAATGTTCAACCTCCCCATCATGCTGAAAATCAATTATCCTTCCCAACCTGTTTACATGGATGTGTTGTGAACCAACATGAAAATCCAAAGTAGTTTTCAATATCAAACATGCTAATTAATCTTAGGAGTTAAATTAGAAGCTAAAAGAGGTCATTTGTGATGATGAGACCAACAAGACAAAGAGAGTTCAGAAGCAAACACATAGGAAAACTTTGGAGGAGAGAATATGTGGAGTAAAGAAGGACCAGAAGAGAGAAAGCAGCTTTCTGGATACTGACCATCTCCAGTCCCATGCATCAGTGATTCACGAAGCCAAGCTCTACTCTCCATCCTTGTGTTCACCGTGTATGCATTTGTGCATGTGTGTGAGCATATTGTGAATAGGTGTCTACCTTTATGAGTGGGTGCATTTGAGTGTGTACACAGCCATGTGCACATGTGTAAGTCTAAGCATCTAGGTCTACTTCACTTGGTCTTAAGATAGGGTGGGAGGGTTATTTTGTTTTGTTTTGTTTTTAAGTTAGGGGTTTTGTTTGTCAGTCAACTCCTCTCAAAATGAAAAATCCTAATAGGGCTCTTTTCCAACACTATTTTCCAGAGCAGGGGAAGGACCCTTTTTACGTAATCCATCTAACTCAGAGATCTAAATTCAATTCCTCCCTTGATACCACACATTCTTCCTACAATATTAATTACTACTTAACTTTCTCAAATGCTGGAGAGGAATTATGAAAAACTCAAATGTTTTTTAAAAAAAATAGCTAATAGCAATCAGCTTCATCACATGCCAGATATCATAAATGAAATTATAGCACATTAGTAAGATGACAGTGATGATTTTAAAACTACCAATACCTCAGTTATATTAAAATATGCAATAAAATCCCCAAAATTTAGTAGAAGCTGAACTTACTGACTTGTCTATGAGAAGCTGTCCTCTGACCACAATATATGTGCACAAAATCAATAAATTAAAAGGTAATAAAAGCTTAGGAAAGAAAGTGGATACCGTAGAATTTTCTGTCTCAAAGCCCATTGCAATCTTTTTACACACAGTAGAAAAAGAAGTCCATAATGATTCAAAGGACATCTCCCCATCCTCCCTTGGCTGATGACAATCCTGACAGTTTGTTATGCATTGAAATAAATGAAATCAAGATGAGAAGGGAATATGAGAAAAAAAACAGACTGAAAGATTTAAACTCCATTTCCACCCTGTGTGCATCATTCTTTAATCAAAGATACTTATTGTCTGCACAGTTTCAGACATGGTTCAATCCAAGTGTGCTACAGTGAGAAATAAAGGAAGCAATTTTCTTTAAGGGGATGACACTGTAATGGAGAAAATGCATGGTAGATAACAAAATTGAATTTAAAAAATTCCATAGATAAATGTCAAGTACCGTAAGTGCTCCAGAAAATCAAGTGATGAACTGGAAATAATGACGCACACCTGCAACCCAACAATTCTTGAAGCTGAAGCAGGATGCTCCTAAGTTTGAGGGCAGCTTAAGTTGCATTGTGAGTTTGAGGCCAACCTGAGCCAGAAAGCAAGAGACTAACCCTATCTTAAATAAATAAGAAAAGGCATATAAAAATATAACATTCATTCAGTGAAGAAATGCCATTTGAAATGAGTTTCACGAGCAGGAAATAACTTTCAAATTCTTTGAAACAATTGGTGAGATGCCAAGACTAAGAACAATGAATTGAGAACTGTGCCTGCTTAGAAATATGAGGCAGTGAAATCGTAAGTTCAAGGCCAGCTTGAGCTAAAGAGTGACCTCAAGACCAGTTTGGGCTGCACAAAGCTATACAGTAAGTTCCAGGCCAATATGACCTACAGAGGTCCTGCCTCAGATAAACAAAACCAACAAAGAGTCCCTAATGGACTGCAGGCCTAACATGTTCAAGGATATAGTTCTAGCACTTAATTAATTAATTAACTAATTAGAGTATCTACTAAAGATTCCTTTAACATTGAACTTTGATCACCAACACTATTATTTTATGACTCTAATAAAAAGTAATTCCTGTGCTTCGACTGCCTACCCAGGAAGCAAATCACACTTATGCTTTCTCCACAGATGTCAGAAGCAGTCATTTAAATTTTGCTATTCCATCAGCAGACCCTGAGCTTTAGGCAGAGAAAACAGAAATGTATTAGCTGTGAATCATTTACTTTACCATAAGGCAAAATCTTAAGTATAAATTTGTGTGTTTACTGTCTAAAGCAGTGTCCTTCTGGTGTCCCTTGGACTTTGCCCTACTGGTTTGTTATCCAGAATTTTCTCTGCACTATGCAGCTGGCAATCCAGCCTATTTCCTTGAATATCGCTCAGAATCACAATGTACAACATCAGGACAGCCACTGGGGGGTCGAGTTCTTTCAGTGCAGCCATGCCATGCCAGGTTGAGAAAAAAAATCATTGAATTTTCAATTGAAGTGACATATATAACCTACAGTTATCAAAAGGCATAAAATCCCCTTCTAAAAATATTTAAATTTTTTCACTTAAAAAATTATATATTTATTTCCCAAAACCTCAATCAATCAATAAAGACAAAGGAATATCCTGCCTGCTCCGATAAGATCCTGATTTTCAGAGTAAATTACTATTACAAATTTAACAGGTATTCTTGTAATGTAATTTCAAGTATTGCTCACTAAAAAACATAAGTAGGCATTTCTGAAGGTGTAACATAAAAAGCCAGATAGTTTTTCTTATGTATATAAGTACTGCATTCTTCTTAGTGACTTTGTAGAAATTTCTTATATAAAAGTATTGCAATGATCAATGATGACAGCTTACTTTCCAATTTTTACATATATAATGATTTATATATAATTACACATATAAGATATGAATTATATACATGAATTATACTTAAATGGATATGCAATTAATGTATGTGACTTTCTATAGAATGAATTCTTGAAATATAAGCTGCTAAGTCAAATGAAATATACACTTTAAATCTTTATGGCAAAATTCTATGTTAATTTGCATAACACTATAATAATTGAAATGTCTTAGTCAACTATACCTCCACCCAAACTGATTATTATCAATTGTTTCATGTTTATTTACCTGATCATTGAAAAAGAATTGCATCAATTCATTGCTCACCAAGAAATAGTGCTTCACATAATAATTATTACATTTAAATTCAACTGCACTGTACAACATCAGGACAACCACTGGAATCAAGTTCTATCAGTGCCACCATCCTATGTTTGCCCCAGATTGAGAAAATTTACATTTGAAATGACATATGTAATCTAAAGTTATCAAATGATATAAAATTCCT
Organism: Mastomys coucha; assembly: GCF_008632895.1. Taxonomy (NCBI): domain Eukaryota; kingdom Metazoa; phylum Chordata; class Mammalia; order Rodentia; family Muridae; genus Mastomys; species Mastomys coucha. Next base: position 36,096,263 of record NW_022196911.1, on the reverse strand, counting down.
TTCTAAGAATGTTTAATTTTTCATTATAAATTATAAACAGTATAAACAGAATTATAAAGAGTATCTGTAGAAGATCTAGAAAAAAAACATGCACTTAAGAGATAATTAAACATCACGAGACTTCTGGCACCAATCAAGATTAAAAATAAATAAATAAATAATAAATAAAAAAAATAAAAACAACAGGGTTAGGATAAATCACTAAAAACTACCAGTAAAAACTCTGAACAGTGCGAATTCACTGCTTGGAAATTCTGAAAAGGAAAGACTTAGATGAATTGAGGACTGAAGTCAGAGTTGAAATAACTGTCTGCCAGATGAGGAACTCTGATCAGAGAACACTGAGTACTAGCAGGAAACCTACAAGCCTGGATAATTGCATCTTCTAACCAGAGTCACTGGGGAAAGAAGTCAATGGGAACAAGGCAATGTTGAAACATCCAAGAGACCAGAGTGCTGGAGGAGGAAACCCTGGCATCTCTTTGTATGACAGAGTTCTGGCTCTACTGCCAAGCTAGACAAGCCCAATGAAGACAGCAACAGATTCCAGAAGTGGGGTAACATATGTATGGTTTTATTAGAGAAGATGTATCACTGGGAGCCTCCTGCTGGTTATTTGAAATGTGAATTCTCAAATGCCCTTGTTTTTCCCAAACTTTGCTCTACAATCATGGACTCTAATCCTCTAGGAGCACAAATCCAAATAAACACTTACTTCTCTGGTTGCCTTTGTGGTGCCAATTTAGCACAGCAACAGAAAAGTAACTAATGCAAGAGTACAGGTTGAGTCTCCAGAATGCTCTTTAAAAAGGTTGAGCCAAACACTTAAATTTTAAGTGTACAGAATATATTAAATCACTTTTTAATATATTTCTTATTTAAATAATATAAAGAGCTAATCGTACAATATAATATAAAAGTCCTTTAAAAGGACAATTTGAAGAGAAGTGTCTTGCTTAGGCAGACAATATTGCTCTCCAAACACATGGTTATTAAATGAAAATCTCAGTACCAGACAAGAGATAGCTCCCTATTAGTGAGTCAATGAATCCTGAGAGCCACTCAAAATAACACAAGCTATTGCCATGGCTCTTGGTTGCCTAACATAAGTGAATGGTAAGACCCTATTTCTAAAGGTACTTTAGATGCAGGACATACAAAAGTAACCTCAAACTGACCAGGAAACTTCCTCCATGCTAGCTAGCCTATATAGTGCCAAAGATGATATGCAGGCTGCAGGGAGGTGTGGAGAAGACAGGAATAACCCTATACAGTGCTGGCCACTATATGTTATAATACTGACCTACTGGCAAGATATGCCCACTGGTCTAACAGAGGCATGACAGTTACAGGAGTAACAAACCACTTCCTGGATGTCATGCATGATACTGTAAATGCAGTTTAAAACCCATGACCAGAGAAAAATAGACTGTGGAGAGTATTTATTATTGTTTGCTAAATGACCATGCTGTCAAACTGCATTCTAGATGCTTATGTTTGTACCCACAGTTTTGTGTCACTCTCAACTTTGAACAGTGAAGCTTCTCTCTGCAGCAAGGAGGGGCTAATGTGAGACTCACAGTGATAAAAGTGCCAAGAATAAAGGACTCTGAATGAGCAGCAGTGTATGCATCATCTATATCAATCTCTACCCTTCAAGGCTCAGGAAACTTCAGGGAAGAGGGAGATGGAAAGAATGTAAGAGCTGCAGATGGTGAGGAAAGCTATGAGTTACTGACTTCTGGAAAGAATCACTCTTCTTGTAGATGAAGCCGTTGGTAGTTTGTTCAAGACCCAGAGAGTGTCCATAGAGCTGTGTGCACATGGGAAGCACTAACTGGTCTCAGGATTATTGATAACAAAAAATAATGAAAAGAGGACATGAAGTTTAGAGGGAAGAAGAGATGTAAGCTAGGAACAGTTGGAGGGAGGTAGTGGTGGATGGATATAAAGTTTTCAAGCAAGAAAAATGTCCTTAAAAATAAATAATATGAATTTTGTCCATCCATATTCCATCAATGCATATCCATTAAAAACCCCAGTGACTGGGGGCATGAGTAGTAGTCTCTAAAAAAGAGCTGAAAGAATGAGATCAAGTTACAAAGGAGACATATTAGATTGGTTTGCCAATAAGAGCTTAGTAGTTATCTTAGTCACTGTTCTACTACTGTGAAGAGGCCCCATTACCAAGGAAACTCTTATAAAAATAGGAGGGTTGCCTACAGTTTCAGAGAGTCCATTAGCTACAACCTGAGCCACAGACCAAGAGAGAGAGAATTGGACCTAGCATGAGCTTTGAAAACTCAAAGCCCATCCTCACTGATACACCTCTTCCAACAAGCCCATACCTCCAGCCGTCTAATCCTATCAAACAGTTTCACCTCCTGATGACTGAGTATTCAAGTATATGAGCCTATGGCAACTGTTCTC
>NW_022196911.1:36071171-36093823 GCF_008632895.1 Mastomys coucha | reverse complement strand
GCTGTCTACACACCAGAAAGACCTGATGCTTAGTCTATGAGGTTGCATGCCTCAGCAATCCCAATATGGCACATCCTGGAGGATTTAAAGAGATGAAGCTGTTGGTCTCTAGTCTATATTGAAAAGCTTAACAAAATGAGTTCTTGTGCCAGCAAATGATGGCCATATTGGAGACATCAGAAGAGATATACCCACCAGCAAGCAGTGAAGATGACTAGGCAAAGAAGCCTTGCTTTTCCCTCAGACCTCCTTACACTTGGGCCACTCCCGGGAGGTACTTTCCACATTTGTGTTAGTCTTTCCTCTCAAATATTCCTTCCAGAAATATCCTCAGAGCTACTCCTATAGACATGATACTTAGTTGAGTCCACATCCAACAAGTTGACAAACTTTTCTGTATTAGTGACTTGTCTTGTTCCTCTGTTAATAGGTCTGGCAAAGAGAACTTTAAAAAAGTTGGCTTTGGCTCATAAGTTGAAGGTACAGCTTACAGTGGTAGAGAGAACATTGTAGGAGAAGCTTGCTTGAGACAATTGGTCACATTGGGTCCAAAGTCAAGAAAAAAGTAATGAATGCTCTCGCCTTTTTATTTATCCAGGACTCCAGCCTATGGAACAGTGCTGGCCAAAGTTTAGGGTAGCTATTCCTAGCTCGATTAATTCAGTCTAGAACTTCCCATAGACATGTCTAGAAGCCTATCTCCATGGTGATTCTAAATTCCAACAAATTGACAATCAAAATTAATCATCACATTTGGATAAGTGCTTCAGTTAACTAATTGGCCACAATTACCTAATCATTTTCACTAAACAACCAAATGAAAACTTTTTAAGAGTGAGGAATGATGACTCACACCCTCATTCCAAGGCTAAGGTGATGAATTATGAGTTTAAGGTCAGCCTGAGCTATAGAGTGAATTTAAAGTTATCGTAGGCTACATAGAAAGGCTTTTTTCCAAACAAATAAAATAAAATTATAATTTAATTCTTAATTGTTTAGTTTTAAGATTAAACCATTGAAACTATATTGTTTTCTTTAATGATAAGAGCAATATAAATTAAAGCTGCACTGAAGTTCTTGCCAACTCAGGCAGAATGGCTATCAAGAAACAAAGCCCGAAGATGGATCAAAGAAAGAAGAGTGCTCACACACAGACAGTAGGAAAGCAAACATGTACAATCACTCTTAAATTCAGTATGAAGGTTTATCAAAAAAAAAAAAATCAAAAGCAGAACTACTGTATGTTTCCACTGTAGCAACCTGGGTGATCATCCCAAAGTTCTGTAAGTTAGCATACCACAAACAGACTTCTGCATCCATGTCTATTGCTGCACTGCTCATTATAGCCAAGATGCGCCTCCAGCCTCGATATTACCAACAGATGATTGAAAAGCATATGGCAACTATATACAATAGAGTTTTATTCTGCTCCAATGAAGAAGGTTATTTGTTAGAAAATAGACACAACTGAAAACCAGCATATTATGCTAAATAAGTCAGAGTCAGAATGACAATTGTGACATGTTTTCTGTCATAGACCAAATCTGTGAGGGGAGAGGATGACAGAAGAATAGATGAGGGTAATCCATGGGGGGCGGGGGAGAAGGAAGAGTTATAAAGTGATCAGAGAAGAAACAAAAGACCTATAACTGTTAACTAGATTCACAGCCTAGATTCATTGAGAAGAGAGCCACTATTCAAGCATTGCCTACGTCAGATTTATCTGTGGGCATGTCTACGAGGGACTGTCTCCAAAATTAATGTAAGAACGTCACTATAGTGGCTCTTCCTGGTTGTCAACCTGACTACATTGATAATTAACTAAAACCCAAGCAGCTGAGTATACCTGTGATATTTTTTTTATTAGATGTTTTCTTATTTACAATATCTCCTTTCCCAGGTTCCCCTCCAAAAAAACAGAAAAAGAAAAAAAGAAAAAGAAAAGAAAATAAGAAAAAGATAAAATAAAACAAACAAAAACTAAAACAATCCCCTGTTCTTTTCTTGAATGCATCATTAGAAAAGGGAAGACCTACCCTTAATCCAGATATTTGAGGTGAGAAGAGCCACTTTAAATCTGGATTACACCATCTGTTAGAAGCCTATATAAAAGATGTAGAAGAAGGATGATCCTCTCCTTTGCCTGCTTGCCCTCTCTCTTCCTAACAAGTTTATTCCCTCACTGAGATTGGAATCTACTTCTTCAAGATTTGGGTGTATAGTGAAGACCAACTAAGACATCCAACCACATGGACTGACCACCTACTGGATTCTTGAGTTTTCTATCAGGAGACAGCCATTGTTGGAACAGTAAAAGCATAACCAGTAAGCCACTCTAGTAAATCCTGATAATGTCTACATTCATTCTATCAGTTCTGTTCCTCTGAGGAATCCTGACTTACATCATGAGCAGCACCATCCCCTAAGCAGGTGGAACTAACTACTATAAAATGGTAGCTGAGCATAAACCTGTCTGCTAGTTAAAAAAGAGTAAACTTTGGCCGGGCGGTGGTGGCGCACGCTTTTAATCCCAGCACTTGGGAGGCAGAGGCAGGCGGATTTCTAAGCTCGAGGCCAGCCTAGTCTACAGAATGAGTTCCAGGACAGCCAGGGCTACACAGAGAAACCCTGTCTCAAAAAACCAAAAAAAAAAAAAAAAAAGAATAACCTTCATGGTTCCTGTACTTCTTTGGCTATAAAGTGAGTTCTTTGGTTGGTGACAATGCTGTCTGGAAGAACAAGCAAGTCAGCTTTCACAATCCTGCCTTGAATTTAGTGGTGGCCTTAATTAAAAAAACAGTAAGTATTCCATTTAAGAACAACTGGATTAAAAAACACATGCTTCGTTGTCATTTTAAATGAAGGATACTCAATTTCAATTTTACAAATAATTTTTTCATACAAGTATGTCCCAAAATCCTGCCTGTTTATCTACAATTTAAATTTTTGCTGGGCATTCATGTATTTATTTGCTAAATGTGGCAACCCAAAAATTGCTGTACTTGAAATAGAGATTGCCTAGAATATCATTTGAACCAGAACAAAAGTTTCTCCCCAGTCACAGAAATAAAATACTCCTGAATCCCCACAGAGTAGAATGGAAACCCTGAAGCACATAGAATGACAGAAAGGCTTGCACCTGAGCTATACAGCTGTCTTACCAGGAGTGCTAAGAAAAAAGATCATATGTTGCTATGAAGTTTAGGCAATAACATTTCTTAGTTTTTAAGTTTTCCCAACTATCTCCCAAGCTTTAACTCCAGAGCCCTTTTTCCTAACTGAATGAGAAAATCTTGAATTTGTTCTTACTGCTCCATCTCCACCTGTGAACTCTGAGATGTAAGAACCTCTTTATGAACCTCTCCACTTTATCACTACCTGTCTTTGTTGCATTTTCTGGTGCTATGATAAAATACCCTGACAAAATCAACTTAAGACAAAGAGGGTTTATTTTGACTCAACATTCTAGGGGACATCCTAACAACAGAGAAGACTTTTGGAGAGTGAAGGAAACAAGAAGCACAATGCTGAATGTGTGTGCTCATTCACATCTCTCTTTCATGTAATTCAAGACCCCAGCCTATGATATAGTGTCATGTAGGGTGGGTCTACCTGATCTAAATCAATGTAATCAAGATAATCCCTCACAGACATGCCCAGAGGCCTGTCTTCTAGGTGATTCTAGATTTTTCCAAGTTAACCATTTAATAATAAACATCACACAACCCTTGTGTGTTGTGGGTTGAGGACACCACTGGGATTTTCACATCCCTGTGTTCCTGATTCCTGGGTCAGGCCATGCGAGTAGAAGAAACAGACAAATTAAAAGATTGCTGGGGGCTGGAGAGGTGACTCCTCAGTTTAAAGCACTGGCTGCTCTTTGAGAGGACTCAGGTTTGAGTCCCAGCCCCCACATAACAGGTCACAACTGTCCTTAAATCCAATACCAAAGTATCCGATGCCCACTTTTGGTGCCTGAGGATCCTAGGCACAAAAATGGTACACAGATCAAATGCAGGCAAAATATCCAGACATATAAAGTACAAATTTTTCAAAAGAAAGCGAGAGAGATGACTTCTAAGAAGGGACAAGGACGAGAGAACTGAGAAAGAAAGCAAGAAGCTCAGTGGCTATCATTGTAAGTTGTAACCCCTTATGGGTCATTTTCATAGCACCCACATTCTCCCACATATGCATGCTCTGTTGCTTACACATAGACCTGGGTGTGGAGGTGGTCCACTCTTTCTCCGTGTCAGTTTGTTTCTTTTATATGCTAATCTTGATGTCTCTTAAGCCTTCTTCTCCTTTCCTCCTCTCCAGCTTCAGTAGGTCTTCCAACAGGAGAGCCTTCATAAAGAATGATCCCAATGTGGAGGTCAGAACAGATGCTTGTGTGCTCAGCAGCCCAACTCTATTTCAAAAGCTATCTGTGAGCACAGATTTACTCCTCACCAGATCATTTTTTTACTCAGTTACTTTTCCCAGAGTCTCATCTACTGCCAAGGTTAATGCAGGCCCTGACTCTGCCTGTTGATTCTTATTAATTAAGCCAATCAATGATCTTGTATCATACGGTGTCTGTTTTTAATATACCCTTTTTGATGAGGGTGTATTAATTTAGGAGAAATATGCACTGGCATTCTGGCATGCACTTTTCCTAATTATCTTGCAACCTTCATCCAGCAGTGAAATTACACTGTGGTTATCACAATTAATGGAAGCCCACAGCTCTTAGCTAAGTGAACTCCACAAGTCACCTTATCTGTTCTTGCTCTCGGTTATCAGAAACATCATTGTGCTACCTATGCAGTGCCTGGGGAATGCATAATTTGATTGTGGTATTTTTGAAGCAACAGGATGACACTGCTGCATTCTGATGTATTTCTTGATGTGGAAGGATAGCAACATTAGAAGGACTGACAAGACTGTGGCAGAGAAAACTACACAGTAACGGGGGACTGGGCAAGAAGATGCAGATTCTGAGGACATGTAAAGGAGAGGAGGGTAATATAGGACCCAGATAATGAGAATGCAGACTGAAGAGCTATCTTCTGGATGGGACATGGCTGTTGCATCTATAAACTCACAACAGCAGTGGCTTCCTACACAAGACCTGGACAAGACTGGACCACCATCATTCTGTCACAGAGCCTGGAGGAGCTCGTAAGGCTCTGCACCTCCCTGAGGAGCTATAGGCAATTAATGGTTATTGGGAAAAGGGAGTCATGCCCTCAGTGGTGAAACCACTAGCAAGTTTCCCTTGCTCAGTAAATAACCTCCAATCTATTTTCATGTAGTCAACCATAATTAAAGGAAGTGGGCCTCACACACAAAAATAGGTGAGACACTCGGTGGAAAGAAGAAAGGGTTCGGTTCCAGTTAGACACTGGAAACTGAAAGACAGTGGAAAGGAACCCTACTTAAGTAAAACATAAACATCCAATTCCTTTGAAAAATGCAGCCTATCAATGATATGGTTAATTTAACGAGTTCATTAAAGTCAATAACTGCAGATTGTGAAACTGATACAAATAAATAAAATTGTTTTCTTTTATTACCAGGATTTTTTTCTGGATTCTTCCTCAGTTCCACAGTTTTTGTAATCTCTACCAAAAGGATTCAGATAAGTGTTAAGAGATGGCTCAATGGATAAAACACCTGAAGAAGAAATCTTCAGATCCTTAGAACTCATGTAAATGCCAGATGGCTGTAGCAGCCCATTTGGGTTAGCTCATTATTTGATTATTTTATTTTCTGCATATAAGTGTTTACCTGCATGGATATATATGCAGTACATGCATGTCTGGTGCCCAAAGTGACCAGAAGAGGGTATTAGCACCTCTGGGGGTAGATTTACAGATAGTTGCGAGCCATCATATGGTTGTTGGGAATCACACCCACGTTCTCTGGAAGACCTCTTAACTGCAATATCTCTGTACCCCACCCTCACTTAGAAAAACTCACAACAGCAGTGGCTACCTGCATGAGACCTGTACTAGACTGGATCACCATCATTCTGTCACAGGAACAGGAGAAGTTCATACGAGAGCAATGGCATAGCCTTGCTCTTTAGCAGAAAGCTTCCACCTGCAGACAGTTTAGAATGTCTCAGCTGTTCCCACATCCAGAGACATCACTAAGATCATTCTCATGACCAATAATAAGAATCTTGTTAGCCGGGCGTGGTGGCGCACGCCTTTAATCCCAGCACTTGGGAGGCAGAGGCAGGTGGATTTCTGAGTTCGAGGCCAGCCTGGTCTACAGAGTGAGCTCCAGGACAGCCAGGGCTATACAGAGAAACCCTGTCTCGAAAAACCAAAAAAAAAAAAAAAAAAAAAAAAAAAAAAAAAAAAAAAAAAAAAAAAAAAAAAAGAATCTTGTGGTTCCAGTTCCTGCTACTACGAGCTGCTGCTTAGGGTAGTGGTCCTTCCCCAATGACCTTGAAGTCTAATGGCAGCTGACAGGCAGCCCAACACAGTACTAGAAATTGACTCAGAAAGCTTAGCTTTTGAAAAGGCTGCTTAGGGAAGATGTCCCTGCTCAGATAATAACTAGGCTTAGACATTAAGAACCAGAAGGAGTCAGCTTTACTGAGAACTAAGCAAAGCAACTCAGAAAAGCACTAGTTAGGACATTTCTTGTTCTAGAGAACAGATGTGAGGTATGGACACTAAAGAGTAGAGGAAAAGAATTGACTGGCTGTGAAGCCCAGCAGGACTGGAGCCTATGCAAGAAATATTCAACTCACACAATGGATAATAAGCAACTTAGTATGCACAATGACAATAATTATGCTTTATGTTAAATAGCTGTCCAAGAATTAATTGAGTTCACAGGATGTCCTATGATTTCTAACTGTATTTGGGAAAGGAGAAATTTATTTCATCCCTGACAAACTTGCTAATTACAAGTTAAAAATTAGTTTAGTTAATATTTTATTTACCAGCCACTGTTCTAAGTGGCTCCTATTTTTTAGTTAAGGAATACAAGTATTCAGAGGAGATAAAAATATTTGTTTTAATTTTCAAAATTAAAACTGAGGACAAATGCATCAATAAGCTAATACTGAGGTATTAATAAGGGTTTGACTTAGAAGGTGAATCCAGAAATGTTGGGTCACATTTTTGTACATTGTGTAAAGGCTGTCTTTGTATTATTCAATTGTTAATTCTGTACCAGCAGAGAGCCGAGTATGGGCTGGACTTTGGTGTTCTTATTCTTATGCTTCATTATGAGCATAATATTTTGTAAAAACTCTTCCTTCCTCACCAGTTCATTGGTTTAATAAAGATCTGCTGGCCAAAGCTGAAGTAGGAAGGGAGGGTGGAACTTCCGGGCAGAGACAGGGACTCTGGGAGAAGAATCAGGCCTGGAAGGATTCACCAACAGGACCTGGAGGAAGTCAGGCATGCCAGAGTGAGAGAAAAGTACCAGCCCACACTGTGGGGCATGGACTAAAATTAGCTGGGTTAGAGCGAGGTGGGTGGTAGCCTGAGCTAAGACATAAGCTATAATAAAAGTTAGTAAGTCTCTATGTTATTATTCAAACACTGGTGGGTCCAAGAAAGTCCAGGAAAACAGGAAGCCAAGCTTCATACTATACATGTATCCTTAATCATGATGCTGATGTGCCTAGGAGGATAAACTTATCTTAGAAAATTGATTAAGATATAGGGGTACATCAATACTTAATGTTCTAGAGACTTAACTCAGACATTTGACATGCTGTGGAAAGACTGTCAAATTAGTAACAACTCGGGGTATATGAAATATGCCTTTAATAAATTTCCATCCCAGCTTCCTTGGTTATAACAAAGGATTATCTAGTCGCACTTCAAATGCTCACAGTGTTGCTATAGAAACTGTTTTCCCTTAAGTTTTTGTAGTGATGTTCAGCTTGTAAAATACTCACCTAGAAATGGTAGCTCAGTGGTACTAACAATACAAGCATTAAGGGTGACCTTGAAATCTTTTCCCAGTAGTCTCCATCCCCTTATCTCCCTCTCCTCCAAGCCGTTCAAATATAGAATCTAGCCAAAAAATTACAAACATAGCTTTAATTCAAATTGTTCACATCCCTCCTCCTCCACCACCTGCTTGCTTCCCCTGAGATGTTGTTAAATAAAACCCTAGCACTTTCTCTGCCTGCTGATGTGAGAGATTGTTATTTCATAGAAGATTCCTGAATCTTGGTTATTAACTTTCCATATGATTTTTCTCTAAGACATAGGCTAGGACAAATTCATGACCAGTGTTCAGAAAACTTGAAGCTATCATCTTTAGCTAAAAAATTTTGTGAGGTAATGCCAAAGAGTAGGCTGGTTTTAAGGGGTTTGTTTGTTTGTTTGTTTGATTGATTGATTGATTGATTGATTGATTGACTGACTGACTGATTTATAATTTCATACATGAGCACTGCATAGATTTCACTCTGGCCTTCCTCCTCCTACCCCCAACTCCTCCCGTGTCTCTGACACTCTATCCCAAATGTATGACCTCTTCTTTAATTATTGTTGGTACATATACATATATGTATACATATGTATGTTGGTACATATACATACACATATGTATATGTATGTATAGTTTTATGTGTATATACAACCTACTGAGTCCACTTAGCATTACTTATGTATACCTATATCTGAGCTGACCACATTAGATTGGACAAACTGATTCTTCCTCAATCTCAACAGCCATAGACCACCTTTGATCCTTCATCTAGGGGTGGGACCTTCTGAAATATCCCCTAGCTATATTAGCATGTCTCATTATGCAGGTTTTGTTCAAGCAAGCATCCTGTTAAGAAATCATGGTTGTGGTTTCCTTGTCATGTCTAGAGGTGACCACATAACTGCAGATGTACCTGTCCTCTGTCTTGCAATCTTTCTACACTCTTTTTCATTCTTTTCTCTAAGCTACACCTAAGGGTACAATGCATATATATCAGTTATTGTTGGAGATCCCTTAATCACTTTCTTAGAATCTACATTTTGACCAGTTTTGAGTTTCTGTAATAGTCTACAGAAAGAAACGAAAAGAAGCTACAGAGAAGGCTGAGAGATACACAGATCTATGGGTATAGGGATAAGTATTTGGAATACAACTAGAAATTATATTTTGGTAAAATGGTAGGATTACATTCTCCTCTGAGTTGAAGCCATGGACTAGTGACTGTGTTTACAGTGTCAGTTATAAATTTTTCCCTACCTAGTAGGTCTAAGATCAATTAGATATCGGTTAGTTCCTTCTACAAAAGAAATGCCACTGTGGCATCATTGGGGGAAATCCTTGTAGTTCATCAAAAAGTTCTTATAATAGGAAGCTAATAGCAGAATTCAGTCCTTTGGTCTTTTGATTCTGTTCCTTTTTACTGGTCAACATGAGCATGTATGTGAAAAGAGAATTAATTTCTTCCAAAATATAATCGTACTTTTCTGATACAAAGTGGCTGCTTGTGTGCAAGAACATTTTCAAAAGATCAAGCAAGTAAAACAGACCCAGGGGGCTTTTCTTAATTCAGGACACAAAGTCAGTTCGATGTAACAAAATAAGTTGTCCTTGGATTCCTTAAGTATCTTTGCCTCCCCTCCCCCAGCAAAATAAGCAGAATGATTGGGGCCAGAAAGTTGGCTCAGTGAGCACTTGTTCTGCAAGCTCTGCGACCTGAGTTCACTCTCTGGAAACACACAGAGACAGAGGAGAGAACTGACCTCCACATGACATGTGTAAATAAATAAGTAGAATTTAGTTCTCTTCAGATAGAAGAGAATGTGAGAGAAGACTCTTGTAAGGCCTACAAAATTGCAGGAAAAGCTAACATGCTAGAATTAAGAAAGCCAAAGTAAAACAGCTTAGGACTCGGTCTCTGTTCATTGAAGTATCTCTTACCAGTCTCCTCCAGATTCTCACACCAGAATGAGAAACTATTTTAGGTCTTTGTCATATCCCTCAAAATTCCTAGCTCAGCTACAGAGCATCTGATCGGGGTAGTTTATGTGTCACAACTATCCCTTAGCCAAGGAAATACAGAGCACCAAGACGGATATGCAGGAAAGAATAGATTACCCCAAGCCAAATCAGGATGTGGATACCAAAACAGGAGAAAAAGATGCTGAGCAGACACATTCAATGCAAGCCCACCAAGGTCCCCCCAGAAACCATCACAAATAGTACTATACATCTGGAAATTGTGAATAATCCACCCACAGATTCACTGACATTCACATCCCGTGAGCTTCTAAATCAGATCTGTGATGGAGGAGGTGTCGCTAGGTAATGAGGCGAGAGGTTAGAGAAAGAATGTGTCTAGACTTGCAAAAAGACCCCTTATTTCTATCACTTATTAATGATAATAGCTATGCCATGTTCCTTTCTTTCTTTGTGCCGTGGCTTTTCCAGCTGGAAAACTAGGGTGGTGAGATTAGACCTAAGAAAGTGGACTTAAAGCACAAGATTCATCTAGAGCCAAGCAGGCATTCTAACATGCTCACCAAACACAGCACCACCTAGCTATCCAGCACTGTGACATCTACAGATAACCTTTTGTTTTGACTCTTGCCATGCCATATTACAAAATTCCCACAGGACTTTGAGGTGAGAACCATCTTCATTCTTCTTCATTCCATTGTTTCTCTCCTACCTGGAAAGCATGGACCAGATTCTGTATAGTTATCAAAATTAGCATTCTGCGCCATGGCTCAGCATGGCATCCACATGAAGCATAGCTGATCTTTCTGAAATACATAGAGCTAAGGTTAATAGAGTTGCCACTTTCAGAATATATCTATCCTGAGCAACATAAAAAGGATTATTTAGAAGAGCACAATGCACGGGACACACCTTTATAGTAAAGACATAGCAACTAAAATTAATTTGACAAGGTCACATACACACACACACACACACACACACACACCAGTTTTCATTGATTCTAAATTTCCTATCAGAATTGCATTTTCCCCTTGTTTAAGGAAGTCTTTTTAAAAAGAGTACAGAGAAGGAAACTTGTTTCGTTTGAGAAGGACAGGCAGCACCTGTCTCTTTTGAACATTTAGAGATAAATTGCTTTGTCCTTTGCTGTTTCTTTCTTCTTTGTTTTTCTCTGCAAAATTGATTGACAGCAGTAACGGTATAAAAATAAAATGCTTATTTCTTCTCACCTAGTCTTGGTGCTTTTTAAATTATCTTGGATAGTACTCATTTCTGTTGGTCCTATCTGTGTAACCAGATGTCTTGAAATTGCCAAAGTGTAGCCTTTTCCACCATATATATATATATGGTCTTTTTGTGGCCCTAACAGTATTTTTTTAACTTATTCAAAACTTAAAATAGATGAAAAAGTTCTGAAATAAATTCCCCCTTTTTCTTCCAATAAATTCCTAAGCTCCATATGAAGTACATTTTTTAAGCTAAGAAATTGTTGCTGCAACGACTTAGAAGTCCAAGTTTACATTTCTGTTCTCTTTCACTTGTTTAACAATTTGCCTCTGTTAGATTCTTTGACTTATTACTCAAAACCAATCACATTCTTTTTCATTTTAATTGGTTCTTTGGTTTCATACTTTAATATGTGACTTTACTTTTAATGTTTTTTAAGTGGACTTAGTACTATTAATGTATTATATAATTGTGGGCTGGCAAACCCATATGTTATAAGCAAGATTATTTTCTGTCTTTAATTTTTTTTAATCATGACTTCAGTACTGTGTAAGGCTGTATTGGAGTACAAGATACAAGAAAAGCGCTGCATGACATGAGAGAAAGAAATGAAGAGATAATAACACTTGAGGTTTTAGCACAAGACAGACCAGTGTCCCAGCACCAGTGTCACTCGGTCCCAGCACTCTTCTCTTACAGAGCCTTCTTAACCCAACTCTGTAATCTAAAGTGTGGCGAAGGGGATGAAGAAATGCAAATCAGTATCTCTGATTCGGATACGATGAACTTCTCACATACACACACGTCCAAAATACCCAGCAATATTCACACATAATAACTAAGAAGGGGCTTAAAATAAAGATGACAAATGTTGTTGCCAAAACTGGTTAGAATTTCTCACAACTGTATATGGATTATAAAACTGGATCAAGAAACAAAAATATCCCCTTTCCATAATTTGGTTCACCAAAAGAGTAAGGCACAGAGAAGAAATCGATATTTTTATTCCTTTTCTATTTTAATCTAAGAAATTCAGCATAAGAAGTTTAGGGTGTGTAACAATAAGTAAGCCTGGCAGGTAAGTATTTTGGGGTGCGTAACACCCTGTCTCTTTATACCCCCTTCACTGGACCTTTAGATTTCTGAGTTAATATCCAGCTACCACTTTGCTTTTCAACAATAATTTCCTACAGTGTGGTATGTTAGATCTCTGGGGCTTCCACAACAAGTCAAAATAGGCCAGTATCTCCAAATAACAGAAACTCATTTTCCCTACATTCTGAAGCCATGGGATCAGTTGTCCTTTGCTTCCTCTGAAGACTCTGGAGAAAAAGTCCCTCATTCTTTGCTAAATTTCTGTGGTTGCCAAAAATCCTTAACACCCATTGGCTGCAGCTTCAGCAACTCCCCTCCGCCCCAATCATACTTGGACACTTTCCCCTCCGATGTTTTTCTTCAAAGTCATTTGTTTTTATAAAGACACTAGTCATTGAGTTAGGGCTTACTCTAGCCTAGTATGACCTCATCCTAATGCCACATGATCTCATTCTAACTTGATTATATCTAAGCCTACTTCCAAATATGGCCATATGGGAAGCAAAATGAAGGACTGCACTGAAGTGTCCCTCTGCAAGGATGTACCATCTCATGAAATGGGGACCCTAAAATAAAATATGTGATTTTTGTTATAGTTTTGTTTGTCTGTGAAAAACTGGTCAATCATGGGTTTGGATTTTGGTTTTTTTTTTTTTTTTTTTTTTTTTTTTTTTTTTTTTTGGTTTTTTCTGAGACAGGTTTCTCTGTGTAGCCCTGGCTGTTCTGGATCTCACTCTGTAGACCAGGCTGGCCTCGAACTCAGAAATCCGATTGCCTCTGCCTCCCAAGTACTGGGATCAAAGGCGTGCGCCACCACCGCCCGGCTAAGAATGGGTTTTTAAGAAGGAAAAAACTTAGTATTTTAAAATGTAAGGCTCCAAGGAATAAAAACTTTCATGGGTAGATTTCACTCTGTAATTTAAGAGAAGAGCCATGAGAAAACTATAACTCTGACTATAATGTGATCCCAGGCAGCAGCCCAGACTACTAACATATGCATGGCATTTGGTGGCAACATGGGCCAGGGACATTGACACAGACATTGCCCTCAATGGCAGCAGGGCCAGGGCATCACCATGGACTCAGGTGGCAGTGCTGAACACTCACTCACAACAGGCTGTTCCTCACCATCCCACATCTCCAGTTCTGCCTCTCTTCATAGTGGGCAAACCATCCTGCTTCTTTTTCTTGCCCATCTCTCCACCAGGTATATATGTATATGGTAGTTGCAATTGTAGTTGATTCCACAGAGGGAGGGAGTCTGGGTCCCTGTTTTTTTTTTTAATGACATCAGAAATGTACTTGGAGAAGAATGTCTCAAACAAATGGTACCAGGAACTCCAGATTTCAACAGGCAGAAAAATGAAAGGAGGTCATTAACTCTCACTGTGCACAAAACCAAATTCCAAATGGATCAAGAACTTCAGTTTAAGTCTTGTTGTCCTGAAACTGCAGAGGAAAATAAATTAAAAGTGTGATTAGATTTACAAATAAAAATTAGAACATTCTTAATAAGACTTTGGTAGCATGAGAAACAAGACCAACAATCAATAAATAGGATCTCATAAAGCTAACAAGCTTTTGCACAGTAAAGAAAACTGTGAAGTCAATGAATGAATGAGCAGTTCATAAAATGAAAGAAAAAACTTCTTCCAAGTAGTCATCCAACAGTGAATTACTATCTAGACTACTTAAAGAAATTTTTTAAAAAAGGAATATTAAAATGATAAACTATTTAGTTTAAAAAATGGTTGTTGAACTAAACATAAAATTCTCAAAATAAGAAATATAAATATCTAGGAAACACTGCAAATGTGCTTAACATTGTTTACAATCTGGGAAATACATGATAAAACTATGTTAAATTCCACCCACCCCCATCAGAATGGCTATCATCAAGACTACAAATGACAACAACTACTGGTTTGGACATGACAAAGGAGAGCTCTTATACACTGTTGGTAAGAGTGTAAAGTAGGCCAACCACTTTGGAAATCAGTCTAGCAGCTTTTGTCAACACTAGAAATGGGCCTTCTGTGACTCAGCTATATCACCACTGGGAATATGCAGAATGGACTTTATATCTCACTACACAGACACTTATACATATGTTCATCCTCATTGCCACTCTATTCAAAGCAGCTAGGAAATGGAATCAAATGAAACATCTATAAACAGATGAATGAATGAAAAAAATATAATGCATTTATACCTGAAAAAGAAAATGAAAAAAAAAAAGAAAATGAAATCATGAAATTTGCAGAAAACATGGATGAAACTGGAAATTTTTTATACTGAGGACATCCAGGCCCAGAAGAAAACATGCTCCATGTTCTCCCTTGTGTGCATATTCTGCTTCAGTCTTTTACTCTGTGTTTTTAACTTGGTGCAAAAATAGGAGCCAGGAAACTAGAAATGGGCCATTGGCAGAAGGTAGGTCTTAAGCAAGAGGGCTGCAGATTATAGGTCAGATGAAGGTATCTAAGTGGAGTATGGGGAGTCAAAAGCCTTAAGTGAGACTAGGGGAAACCGCGAGGGAAGCATCTGACCCAGAGCAGGCTATATGAAGGGTATACAAAAACAGCCCTTTAGAAGCCTGGTGTTTCACACCCCAATATAAAAATGTAATTGGAAAGGGAGTAGAATACATACAATATGCAAGAAGAGGGGGGAATGCTGGGGGCTAAAGGAGTAAAAGGGTAAGATCTGGAGAAGGGTAAAGAGAGGTGGACCGTGGATGAACTAACACAGACTAGGAATGTAGAAAAAAGCCTTGTAGAAGCCCACTAATGAGTAAACGAATTTCCAAATACAGCTTGAAAAAGGCATTGAAGCAGGTATCCAGCATGAGTGAACAAGGTCGTTCCCAGCCGTCACTGATCATGAAACAAACATTGCAGTACACAGTAAGTAGTACCTCCCTAGAAGACACTGGTCAGAGAGGGAGGCTCCTGAGGGCTCCAAACAACACAGCTGTTTCTCTTGGTATTGCTTGCATGGTAAGATTCGATTGCTGAAAAGTAATCCTTTGGTTCTTAGTCACAGAGAAATCAATCTCAAACTAGCTTTCCTAGTATCCTAAAGCGATCTACATGCTGCAGGGGACAGGGAGAGAAGAGGCGTACAGCATCTTACCCAGCACTAGATCCTGACTGCAACAATACTGCAACAACTCTAGACAATATGAGTTCACGGGTACAACAAGGTACAACTGTGATAGGGTAATCAACCACATTCTGTTCGGATTGGGAATCCTGCTAAGTAGGAGGGAATCTCATGCCCCGTACAAACCTAGTCAAAATCTCATGGTTTAGGAGAACATGTCCCCTATGACAGAAGCTAGTATTGTTATTTTGTTAAATATCATGCTGTCAAATTGCCTTCTAAATTATTATTTGTGTTTATACTCATATATATGGGCTGCTCTCAACCTCTCTCAGAGAACCTCGCCTTTTCACTGGGTTGTAGTCAATGGAAAGATGGATAACTAGTAAAATGCTAGGAATACAAGACCTAGTGTTGGGCTGTACAGAGTGACACATGGGACTTAACCCCAGTACTCGGGAGAGGCAGGTGGATCTCTGTGAGTTCAAGACCAACCTGGTACACATAGTAAACCAGAACAGGACAGGATTACACAGAGATACTCTGTCCTAAAAATCATACAGACAGACCAGAGACAAACATCTGCTACCAGTTATTTTCCTATAAAGAGGCTTCATCCCCTAATAATCCAGTCAACTACAAACTCATCAGATGATTAATGTACTAATGAATCAAGTACCTGATGATCCAGTCACCTTAAAAAACTACACCATCTAGAAAATAAACCTTCATCCCTTGAGTGTTTAACAGGGGGAAGGGCACATTTTACATCCCAACCTTAACAATGAATCTCTACCCCTTATAGCAATTTTCTAAAGTTATTCTGAATACGACTCTTATCCTTCCCATAAAAGAAGCTGTCAAAACACTAGACAAAGATTAACAATTAAAAGATATAATACAATTAAGTGGGCCATCTAAATATCAAGTCACCAAGCATCCTTCAATGTTTTCTAGGTAGCTGCAGGCTCTGTTCCAAATATTAAAATGCCTTGGATTATGTTTTCTAACATCAAGTGTCATAAATAAACCAGATAATTTCTATTTAGCATAATATCAATTGGGAAATGGATTTTACTGATGTTTATCAAGAAAAAAATATAAATTTTCTTCTACTCTGGTTCCCTGTGGAATTTTAACTGTTTTTGTGTCTATAAAATACTTTGAGAAAAGGCATATCTTGAATATAACTTCTTTGAAATGCTGTCTAGAATTTGTTTTCCCCACTAATACATTCTTTGAAAAGCACTTATCCAAATGTTGCTAATATACAATAATGCAAAAAAATCTAAAGAGTAATTACGTCATAGCTAAACTTATGGAAAATGTAGTCAACTCACTTAAACCCTGACTATGGGGGGTGACTTAGTAGTTAAGTGTACTTGCTGCTCTGCCAGAGGACCTGAATTCTGTTCCCAGAACAAACATGTGTGTGTGTGTGTGTGTGTGTGTGTGTGTGTGTGTGTGTGCGTGTCTGTGTGTGAGTACATACATTCTGCCGGCATCAATGGATTTATCTTTCCATTGTATGTTTGCAAGACACAATGGTTAATGCTAAATCTCTGTGATCAGTTACAGTGGCTTGGAGACTCATCTGTCTGGGTGTCTGTAAAGGAGTTCTCCAGAGATGTATCTGGGGAAGAAAGACCTACTCAGAAAATGATTGGCACATCCCATAGGGTGGGTCCTGGAATAAGTGAAAGAGGAAAGCAAGCTGATCAGGTTAACTGATGCAAGATGACCCATCTTAACTACGGGGCAGGACCATTCCCTGGGTATGGAGATTGGACTGAATAAAACAGGGTGTGCTGATTGCTAGCAATTGCCGCTCTCTGCTTTCTGAGTGGGGTGCAATGTTACCAGCTGCTTAACATACCTGGTGCTATACCTTCTCCACCCATAGAAGCCCATCTCCTCTCAGCAAGACAAAATAAGCATTCATTCTTCCTTTAAATTGCTTATAAGATTTTTCGCAATGAGAAGAAGGACTAATACAATCCCTAGTGGGTCACATTGTAACCCTCTACTGGGTCACATTCATTGTAAAAATTGTAACCCTCTACAGTTAAAGCAGAAACTACATGTGATCTCCCTCAGCATACCATCTCTCTGCTAAACATCCACAGGTGTTTGGGGATGGTAAGATATTGCTGGAGCAACAAAATTTTATTTTTTAAAGCAAAATCAGTGTGAGCACCCAGATCTTGAGTACTCTTAACAGATAGTACAAAAATTTGTATTAAGCATTCAGACAAATGCTGGTGACTGTGAATTAGAAAGATGATGTAAAATGAGATTAAAAAGCTACTGGGAAAACTGTGACAATGCATGGATTTGGTGCTTATTTGGTTTTTATTAATATGACATCACCGGATAACAAGAGTTCTCCTCTGGCTGAATTTTGTAGCTGGAGGAAAAACATTCAGAAGAGATGAATTCTCTTTGATTCTACCTCTCCATAATCCTCAGAGTTCCTTAGGGAGCAATGTCAATTATGCCATCGTCAATGCAAATGGCATTTTAAAGAGTTAGCACGGCACACAGAATGCTAATGCTGTTCAGAAGTGTCAGTGTGCGCTGCAGAATCTCTCCTGAACTCTGCAGCCCATTGCGTGTCTTTATTCATTCAAATCTAATCCTATGAACTGAGGGTATGGGCCACTGGTTTTCTCTCTGCCTGAGTCACTCAAATTCACCCATTAAAAACAATCCATTTTCCAAAATCAGACAGTGTGGAATACAGTTTTGGCATCCAAAAGACACACTCCTATATTCAGAGCATAGTAATGAGAAGGCTGATGGCTTTCTTGCTTGATAGGTTATTCTTATTAAGATAAAATATGTTCCAGTACTATCTCAGAAACATGTAAATCAACTAGTTTATGAGAAATAGGAGAGCTTAGACTTTCAAATTGAGGAAACAAAATGTGAACAGTAACTTTGTAGCAATGTACCTACTGCCCTTAGCATATCTCCTAATATTATTTTCCAATGTTGCAGTATTATAAAGATGGATCTTATAATGGTATTGTCAGGAAAATTTAGAGACCTTTATAGTTGGTGCAATGAAAGTTTAATATACGGTAATAATTAAAGCCTACAAGTAAACACATTACATTGATTAGGCATCTACCCTGTAAGGTGAACTATTCTATTGGCAACAAAATGTGCACAGCAGGGCATTCCTTCTTGACCCATAAGAAATAATGAATTAAACAAGACAACAGAGATGGGAGATGGCTTCATGAGTAATGTGTTTCTTTGAAGGCATGAGCAGCAGATACCCAAAACCCATCTAAATACTGGGTGGGCATGATGTTGCCCTTCAAGTCCAGCCTTAGAAGGCAGGAACAAGAATCACTAGAACAAGCTGTCCAGTCAGGTGACCATATCACAAGTTCATGATTTAATTGACAGGGACTGCCCCAAAGAATACTGTGGAACAGTACTAAAGAATAGTTACCAGCATCAACCGCAGGTGTACACATGCATGAGTATTGATGTATAAACACACATATGTGCCCACACAAATGGGCACACACACACACACGCACACACACACACACAGGAAAATTAAAGTAATGAAGGAATAAAGAAAGAATGACCAGAACACAAGGAAATAGGTATAAGCCACAGCGTCACAGCAAAACACATATGTGTACACAGCAATCTGCATGGAGCCATACAGACACAGAGACGGACCAGCAACGAGCCACTTACCATCAAGGAATGGTCCTGGATTCTTAAGATACTTACTTTATTCTCTAGGCAACAAACTTACAGCTAAACAATGGGGGTCTTCCCTGAGGACATATGAGTTGATTTTAGGAGACACATAAGTTTGGTATTAAATATAAAATTGTTTTCTATTTAATTTTGCATTTTTGGAAATATCAAAGTAGAAAGTGTTGGATTTGACACTATGACTTCAGCACACTTTCCACAAAAAGACACAAACACATTTACTTAGATTCAACAATATTGCTTTTACTAAATTTACACTTATCGTTACAACTGAAATGTAGCAAGTGTTATCTATATCTTATTTGCATAAATAAATAGAAACAAATAGTCAAACCTTCCATTTAAAATATAATTAAACAGTAAGTTTTAAGGTATTATTATGCATATGAGGGTACATGTAATTGAGTTATGTTTAGAAAACAAAGACCCAGACAGAGCTCCAAGCAATTTTAATTCTATACTATCTAATTAATCTTGGAGAATGGCATATATGTGTATAATATATTCTGACCATATTTATTCCACACTCTCCCTCTCCAGTATATCATGGATTCCCTCATGGTCCCTTCCAATTTCATGTCCTTTTTTTTTTCTCTTCTCCTTTTTTATACCTCACTGACTCTAATTGGTGCTACGCATATACACTTAGGTGAACCTACAAAAAAGCTGGCCTTTCCCGAGCAGCCATCAATTTTCTATAGCTCCTGGGCTGAGCTTCATGTGCCCCAAAATGTTTTTCTTAAAAAAAAAAAAGTTTGGGCTTTTCAGACATACTAGTCAGGGAACTTACATAAGAGATTATAAATGAAAACAAAATAAATCATCCTAAATATATCTGATATAAAGACCCAAGGGCAAACCTCAATGTTAAGAGTCCCTACCTTGCATGCACAAGACCCTGAGTTTATTCTCCAGGACCACAAAACCCCGAGTGAGATAACGCAGACCAAAAGGACTTGCATGGTGTGGACTCACTAATAAGTGGACATTAGCCAAAAAATAAAAAAGTACAGAATACTCAAGATGCAGTCAACAGAACTCAAAAAGGTCAACAAGCTGGAGTGCCCAAGTGAAGATGCCTCAGTCCTACTTGGGAGGAAGAAGAAAGCAATCACAAATGGAGAAGGGGGAGGGACCTGGGACAGAAAGTGGATGGTGGGTGGGGAGTGTGGGGGAGGGGGGAACCTGATCTAGTATTAAATGAGAGAAAAGAACTGGAGCCCTGAAGGCCAGCAGAAAGAATGGAAACAGGCAACCTCAGAAAATAGGAGGTTGAGAGGACTCTCCAGAATACACCAGAGACCCGGGAGCTGAAAGACTCCCAGGACTCAAAGGGAGGGACCCTAGATGAAATACCTGACAGGAGGGAGAGGGAACTTATAGAGCCCACCTCCAGCAGGAAGACAGGGCATCAAGTGAGGAAAGGAAGGGCAACCCACAGTCACAACTCTGACCCATAATTGTTCCTGTCTGAAGGAATCACAGGGATGGTAATGGAGAGGAGCCTGAGGAAAAGAAGGTCCAGTGACAGGCCTGAAGTGGGATCCAGCTCAAGGGGAGGTCCCAAGGCCTGACACTATTACTGAGGCTATGGAGCGCTCACAAAAGGGGACCTAGTATGACCACACAACCAGCTAAAGAGTCAGATGTAGATATTTGCACCGAAACAATGGAGAGAAACAGCTTGCCCCTGTTGTTGATTTAGGGAAAGCTGAAAGAAGCTGAGGAGAAGGGCGATCCTGTAGGAGGAGTAGCAGTCTCAATTAATCTGGGCCCCTGAGATCTCTCAAACAATGGATCACCAACCAGGCAGCATATACCAGTTAATATGAGACTCCCAACACACACACAACAGAGGACTTCCAGTTTGTGTTCATTCAGAGATGATGCACCTAGCCCTCAAGAGACTGGTGGGCCCCCAGGGAGATGAGAGGTCAGGTGGGGTGGAGGGTGAGGACATCCACATAGAGACAGAGGGTGGGGAGGAAGTATGGGATGTGGAACAGTTGGAGGGTGCTCGAGGCTAAGGTATTTTTTTTTAAAGTAAAGAAAGAGAGGAAGAGAGTAGAGCAGGGAGGGAGAGAAAGAGATCAGGAGTGAGAAAGGGTTGAAGGTGAAGAAATGTAATAAAAGATGGTCAAGTCCAAGTAGATCAAGGACCTCCACATAAAACCAAATACACTCAAACTAATAGGAAAGAAAGTGGGGAAGAGCCTCAAGCATGTAGGCACAGGGAAAATTTTCCTAAACAGAACGCTTATGCTCTAAGATCAAGAATTGACAAATGGGCCCTCATGAAATTGCAAAGCTTCTGTAAGGCAAAAGACACTGTCAATAGGAAAAAACGGCAACCAACAAATTGGGAAAAAAATCTTTACCAATCCTATATCTGATAGAGGGCTAATATCCAATAAATACAAAGAACTCAAGAAGTTAGACTCCAGAGAACCAAACAACCCTATTAAAAATGGGATACAGAGCTAAATAAAGAATTCTCAACTGACGAATACTGAATGGCTGAGAAGCACCTAAAGAAATGTTCAACATCTTTAGTCATCAGGGAAATGCAAATCAAAAAAAAAAAAAATACCCTGAGATTCCACCTCATACCAGTCAGAATGGCTAGGATAAAAAACTCAGGTGACAGCAGATGCTGGCCAGGTTGTAGGGAAAGAGGAACACTCCTTCATTGCTGGTGGGATTTCAAGCTGGTACAACCACTCTGAAAATCAGATTGGCAGTTCCTCCGGAAATTGGACAAAGTACTACCAGAGGACTCAGCTATACCACTCCTGGGCATATACTCAGAAGATTCTCCAACATGTAATAAGGACACATGCTCCACTATATTCTTAGCAGCCTTATTTATAGTAGCCAGAAACTGGAAACAACCCAGATGTCCCTCAACAGAGGAATGGATTCAGAAAATGTAGTACATCTACACAATGGAGTACTACTCAGCTATTAAAAACAATGAATTTATGAAATTCTTGGGGAAATGGATGGACCTAGAGAAAATCATCCTGAATGAGGTAACCCAATCACAAAAGAGCACACATGGTATGCATTCTCTGATAAGTGGATGTTAGCCTAAAAGATTGGAATACACAAAGTACAAACCACAAACCACAAGAAACTAAAGAAGAAGGAAGACCAAAGTATGAATACTTCATTCCTTCTTAAAGGGGGAACAAAATACCCATGGAAGGAGTTGTAGAGACTAACTATGGAGCAGAGACTAAAGGAAGGACAATTCAGAGACTGCTCCACCTGGGAATCCTTCCCATATTCAGTCATCAAATCTAGACACTATTGTGGATGCCAGCAAGTGCTGGATGACAGGAGCCTGATATAGCTGTCTCCTGAGAGGCTCTGACAGTACCCGACTAATACAGAAGTAGAGGCTCACAGCCATCCATTGGACTGAGTGCAGGATCCCCAGTGAAGGAGCTAGAGAAAAGATCCAAGGAGCTGAAGGATTTTGCAGCCCCTTAGGACGAACAACAATATGAACTAACTAATACCCTCAGAGCTCCCAGGGACTAAAA
>NW_022196911.1:36070447-36071149 GCF_008632895.1 Mastomys coucha | reverse complement strand
CGGGGTTTCTCTGTGTAGCCCTGGCTGTCATGGAACTCACTCTGCAGACCAGGCTGGCCTCGAACTCAAAAATCCACCTGCGTCTGCCTCCCAAGTGCTGGGATTCAAGGCGTGCGCCACCACTGCCTGGCAGGTAGTTTTTTTATTTTATTTTATTTTATTTTTGCAGGGGAACCTGGAAAAAAGATATTGTAAATAAAGAAAACATCTAATAAAAAATAGAAAAAAAGATGGTAACTGAACATATGAGTAGAGGATATAAATATAAAGATTCATATGTGGAAAGAGCATCAAATAAAGAACAAACAAAAAAATCCTGAATGAGGATATGGTGGGATCTCAGTTTTTAAACAGTCAAATTACATGTTAGTGCCTCCAAGTATACAAGGAATATAATGAAAATAGTCATCAAATAACATTATCCAACATCTCAGACTATGAATAAGTACAGTCCAAGTGTGTGTATATATGTATGTATGTAGGTATATGTATATATATATATATATATGCACTTTTATATACATACTCTTATATATATTCTTTTATGTATATGTATATATGTGTATGTATACATATATATTCTTTTACATATATATGGATGATTTAGTAGAATCTTAAACTCTTGTGTTTTAAATTGTTGGTGATACATTTTTAAGTAATTAAGAAAAACAGCAATTTAGATAAATTTCACTTATTTTATTC
>NW_022196911.1:36069042-36070437 GCF_008632895.1 Mastomys coucha | reverse complement strand
TAAAGGCGTGCGCCACCACCGCCCGACTTAAGCACTTAATTTTTTAAAAAAAGCTTTTTAAAGATTACAAAGCCAAGGATGAAAGACGTAACCCCAACAATAACAAAAATTGAACACTGGATAAGTGGAAACAAAGTAAAGAGTTAAAAGACAACTCAATCCTACGTTAGCAGTAAATGTGAGAGAGGAATGAAATACCTTCTGCAGAATCTATGGAGTAGCTGGAATCGCATCTTCTGAGAATGGACATGACTAAAATTAGAAGCAAAAGATCATTTAAAATAAGCTGTCTGTAACCAAGCTGGAATTCACCTGGCCCAGCAGAACAGTAGAGAACAAGACTGTAGAGGAAGCAAGGTAGGCTTGCTCTGATACAGAGCCAAAGGCATAGAGTAAGCATGAAGGTCAAGTGTGAGAAAGGAAGTGTCCATCAGGAACAGCCTTACTGGACGAGTGAGCCACAGAAACACTCCAATGCTCCTGTCTAATGGCTACTGGTCCACTCTTGAAAGACCTCTAAAATAAAAAAATTAAATTTAAAAAGATTATGAACTTAATAGAGTTTGATAAAAAAGAATATTTGGAAAAATGGCCTTTGAAAATACAGTAAAATTTCAAATACGTTATGGTTACTACACTGAAAAGATTAGATTATATGCTAAAGACAGAGCAAGGACAGGGTAACGCCATGTTTTTAGAGGACAAGAAAGGAACTAAGAGAAGGGAAGAAAGGGGAGACTAAAGGAAAAGGAATTAGGTAAGAATGAACCATGGGAAAATATGCCTGGATGTACATATATGCCACGCCCACTCCAATGAAGTCTTGTGACAAGCTCAAAAGCTTGGCCACAAACCAGAGGCAAAAGCTTCAAAGGAAGCCAGTCTCTTGGAGTTCATTCGTGGCATTCCCTAACTCAGAGGTAGCCCAGATATGTCCTTCCGAACTCGGGTGTGAGGTGCCCACCAAGATATGATTTACTAATAGGACATTTCTCTGTGACCTTTACCAATGTTCCAACATCTTAGCCAAACCCTGGCTTGGAATTTCATAAAGAATGTTACCCATCCAGACTAATTCCCTTTGGCATTGTGGGTAGGGCATTGAAGCTTACAGAATGGAAGACTTATCCCAGGGCAAGGTCAAGTAGAATCCTCATTTTCAGTCACTTAAGGCAACTGAGCCACTCCTAGGAATTAACAAGAATGAGACTTCCAGAGACATGTCTCTGCTAGCCCAGAAGAATAGCATAGTGGGCATTTTAGCAAGGATGGGCAGAACCTTGAGTCAAGTGTGTGTGTGTGTGTGTGTGTGTGTGTGTGTGTGTGTGTGTGTGCAGCAGCTAGCATTCAAGATTCGAGACAGAGCATTTGAGCTTCAAGCTTCAAGCGGTCGGC
>NW_022196911.1:36068053-36069032 GCF_008632895.1 Mastomys coucha | reverse complement strand
TGCTTTAGACCCAGTGTGTTCAGGTGGCCTCAGATGTACCTCGATAGCTGAGCTGCCAGATTTTTCATTTCTCTTTGCAGTGACTGTAAAAGTCTGATTCCGTTTTTGAGAAATACACTCAGATTCAGCATTTCCTTGTGTCTACTCTGTTTGTCATCTGCAAATTTTTTGCCCACCTGACCAGAACTCTACTCATCCCGCGGAACAAGGGATTCCCGCAGTAAACCCCAGAGCTGGCTGCTCTGGTCTTAGAAACTCACCAGAGAGGAAATGGCAGCTCTCGCCCGAGTCTCTGACTTAAGGCGTTCCCTGGAGGTAGGCCCTCCACTTGCAGGGAAGGGGCAGAGGAGGACACTGATCCTCCTCTGTCACTCGGAAGCTGAGAGGATCCTGTCCCTGCCGCCCTGCGGCTCCCCTGGGAGTCGTGGGGCCTGTGCCTCTGGGCCGGCTGCTCCGGTCTCAGAACCTCACCCGAGAGAAAATCAAATCTTTCCGTTTTCTAACTCTCTCTAAGACTCAATGTTCTACCACCAGGGCTGTCCATTGCAGAGAAGTTGCAGTCCGGTTTTACCATTTTGATTTTAAATTCAATTTGTTGTGATAAACACTCTTAAGTATCTTAATTCTCTGCCTTTTACTCCAGAAGAGGGTAAAAAGAAATCTCAATGAAAGAGATGAACGACACTGGTGTTTTGTTTTTCATGCCAGCCTTTCCCTTGGGAGAGCAACCTACATGAGCAGTGGCTGTGTCTTACATTCTCATCACCCAGAATTGCTCTGAATGTAGTATAGGAGCATAGACGCAGATGCACAACTAAGTCTCCAGGTAGGTCCCCCAGCAACTGAATCAGGAGCTGTCCCTAAAGCTGTCGCCTGATTGTAGAATCCATTCCCCAACAGGACTGCCTTGACTGGTCTCAGTGGTAGAGGATGTGCCTAAACCTGCAGAGACTTGATGTGCCAATATGGGGGGGGGGGG
>NW_022196911.1:36067202-36068037 GCF_008632895.1 Mastomys coucha | reverse complement strand
GTAGAGGAAGAGAGAGAGAGAGAGAGAGAGAGAGAGAGAGAGAGATCTTGAATAAGTGAATGAATGAGTGCTCCAGTAAATAGTTGACATGAGCAAATATGAGAATGTATGTGTGACCTCTGAAAGTGCCACTGCATTGCAACCTTGAGAAATGGGAAAAGTCTCAATAGTATAAGCGAAGATGCTGACAAGCACTGATTTTGTTTTCAAATATTTTCGGGAAACTCTCACAAAAGGCATCTGCAGTCAAGTCCATTTCTCTAGTTCAAACCTGTCCCAATCTCTGTTGCCATTCTCTTTGTATGCATACCTATAGATGCAAGAATTTCCACTACTTATGGTGGAAGCTTCTAACATATCTCCATGGGCCTTCAGTTGCCATCTCTGTTTTATGGCAAGCTTTTTCTCTTCCTTTTTGCAGCAAGCAGATGGTTTAACAGGCTGAGTTCTTTTTGACTTACTATTCTTAATTTTAGCAAAGTAATACAAACACATGGCTTGAAAGGATTGAGCCATTTGGTTGTGTAATAACCAACCATCCGAATTTACAGGTTCCTCCTGTTCAGGGTACAAGTCTTCCTGGCAATGTTCTGAAAGCATTTCGCAGGAGAAGAATTAAGGAATGCTTCTAATAAAGTTTGTGTTAGTCAAGCATCTCAAGGCGATCCCTTTGTTCATAGCTTTCCTGTTTGGTGAATGTTCCATTTTCTTCAGAATGATCCCTCAAGAGGAAAATGGAATAAATTTTGCCTTCTCCTATTTGTTTACTTGGTTTTCTTCTTCTTCTTCTTCTTCTTCTTCTTCTTCTTCTTCTTCTTCTTCTTCTTCTTCTTCT